>NC_048926.1:74633065-74805990 GCF_011077185.1 Oxyura jamaicensis | reverse complement strand
TTCTTTTCTTTTCTTTTCTTCTCTTCTCTTCTCTTCTCTTCTCTTCTTTTCTCTTCTCTTCCCTCTTCTCTTCTCTTCTCTTCTCTTCTCTTCTCTTCTCTTCTCTTCTCTTCTCTTCCCCTTTATTTTATTTTATTTTATTTCATTTTTTTTTCCCTCAAGGCATCTGATATTAAGTGAGGATGTCTAATTTGTTCTTAGTCTCCCAGGAACTTCAGAGGGAGCAGTCAGATCCATATTTGACCAAGTCTCATGTTCAGTACTGTAACCTTGAGCAGTAGTGGTTATAACAGTGAATACTTTAGCTCACCATCCTTGGTAACATACAAACTCTTTCTGATTGTGACCAAAATAGGAAAATTCTTCATACTCCAGTTCACACAGCTGCAAAAATTGAAGAACTCAAGAAAAAGTGACATATCATCTTTGAGCTAACCATTCCCAAATAAATTGTTGACAAATAGGAAGGAAAAATACTATTTTAAAACTATAGGTATAACAGGAGAAGTTTTGCATTGTTTAGGTGATCTCAGATGCCTCTGTATGAGCAGCCAAAGTGATGCACAGGAGGCCTTTGGCCTCCCCATTAGGTTATGTGTGCCCCAGACAACGACCATCCATTAATATATCCCATGCACTTTCTGGCAGACAGATATCTTTGGCTGGATGAATGATATGAAACAAAAGTTTTCTTCCAACCTTTCTGCACTTGACCCCACAGGGAGAAAGTACTGTCCATGTTCTGATCTTTCCCTGTCAGTCTAACTCCTTTCTTTAACAGAAAGAAACAAGAAAACTTCATAAGACAACATATTACAACAGAAAAATCCCATGTCCTCCAGGAATTCCTACTATTTAGAGCAAACAGAAGGTAAATGTCTACATGCATCTGTCTGGAGTGAATTAAATCACACCCTTTGTGGCATTGCTTTTACATACTGGTTATCTGTGGCTCTGCCTAGCCGTACTACCACAGTATAATAAGCTCCTCAATGATCCAAAGAACTACCATCCCCATGCTCTGTATTTCCTGGAGGGATTCACCAGCACCCAAGAAATGCCCACTCCCAACACCATGTGCATTCTGTTGCTGAGGGTTCTTACTGTGCAATTTGGCTTCTCTGATGTCTAGTTAAGGTTAAACTTGTAAATATGTCTCCTCATTAAGGTGTCTTTTCTCCCAGTGTCTGCTTGTTCCCAGGAAGCTTTCAGTAACTCACGGTCTGCTAGTGCCATTGATTATCTAAAGCTCAGGCATGAAGGGTTGAAATTGTTCCTAAGGTTCAAAGTCTACGTGGGATGCACGGTATGCATCCACCAGCACTTAGTTTCCTTATACTGGAAAGGAGATAAGCACAATACTGGAAATAATTATTGACTTGCTTATAACCAGAGTGCTTGCAGTTAAATTAGGCTTCAAAAGCCATTAAATACTTAGTTTTATATGCATTATGTGAAAACGACAACCTGATCTGACTTCAAACATGCTTATGATAACACCAGTTTAGTCAGGAGGTGGGACATGGGAGCTACATAGGTATATGTGGAGAGAGGAAATCACCTGACTAGTGGTGAATTTTTTTAACATAAGGCCCTGATTTTATGTTGGTACACCCACTACACCTGAAGTTTCACCGACTGAAGTTGATAAAAATAAGTGTGATTCACTGAGAGGTTCACAATAGACTCTAGACTGTTTTTACAGACAAAGAAAGCAATGGGCCCATCAGCTGCCTCACTTGGGTTGCAATTGAAGGGGGATGAATACATTGCAGCATGGTAGCCCTTAGTTCTCATCTTGGGTATTAACCGTAACACAGTCTTAGAAATCTACAGGATTTTGCACAGCCATCCTTTGCCTTAGCGCAGCTAATGCTTTTTCTACAAAATCCTTGTCAGTTTGACAGAAAGAGCTAAATCTATGCAAAGATACTTTATCATTTAACTGACACTAGTATAGTGAAAATCTGTTTGTTCTCTGGCACCTCAAAATCTCTAAGTCAGGTCTCGTGGCTGTGATCCAGCCAAGCATTTAGTATGAACGTGCATTCTAAGCATGTGCATTGTCTTATCAGATGCAAGCATTTGCATAATTAAAAGCTATCATAGCAGAAATAGTCTGCATTGCATATATAAGAATTCATCTCTTCAAAAAGGATGTTGAACATCCTCTTTGCATGCAATTTTCATTGTTGCTCAACTTTAATAGAAAGCTTCTCTAGGAATTTTTTTTCAAATCAATGACCTGGGAGCAAAGATCAAGAAATGCCCCTCCAAATACGAACAATGCCAGTTTCAAGTTACTGTGAACTTGCATACATTCTGCACAAACCTTTCATAATTTTGCACAGTGGTGTTTGTTCTGCATTATTTTTGGAAGCTGGGTGGGGTTCCTCTTCTGTCAGACATTTCCAAATTTGTTTTGCTCTCTGTACAGGGCTCTCAGGCTATCCCATCTCTTGGGTGGTATCTCTAGGTCTGTCTGCTGTTCCAAGGCTCTGACCTAACAATTGTTATGTTTAGACAACGCCTCTGGGAGTGAGTTCTCCTTCTCTGCCTGTCTTTAAGATGGGTGGGAAACAGACTTCCAGCTCTCAGATATGCAGAGTGCGTATCTCACATATGCAGTTCTTGCTGACTCTGTCCAGGTTAGCCTGATGTACACACTCAAGAACATAGCTCCCACAGTGACAAGCTAGATAGGGCTTACAGCAGAACATGTCCCACTGAATTAGCAAGTGCCTTGTTCTTTGATAAACTGTAAAGCTGCTCTATCACATGTTTGTTGTAGTTTGAGGCACCTGAAGGAAGCAAGATTTTCCATCCTGGCGCTGTTGAACAGCCATTGTAAAAGTATTGACCTGCTGACAAGTGGGGGAAACATTCCAGTTATGTAAACAGATGGAAATATTTTTTTTTCTCCAGCATTCCTAGAATAAGCCGGCTTTAACTTAGTCCATAACTTAACTTCTGTGTGTGATGTTCCCATTACTGCCTCCAAACACGCAAACTGATTCCTTAACAGTCACCAGCTGTCAGACACTGAAACAGGGGGTTTCACTACATTCTTGTAAAAGCCATCAAATGCTTTGAGAAGACTTCCCATGACCAGTTTGAAAATGCATTTCAAAGGATGTAAAATTTGGATGTAAAAGAATGTAACAATAAATTTTCAAAGGATGTAAAACTACCATGCTGGGTGAGGCCAAACACTGCGTTGAGAAGCAGCTCTTTTCCAACACTGGCCACTACTGACAGCTTCACTAAAGTGTGCCACCAAGTTAAAATATCTTCTTGTAAAATGTCTCAGCTTCCAGCACCCAGCAGCATGAGAACTTTTTGCCATAGCCAGTACAGAAATTTAGCCCAATTTAACCCTAAGCTCAACAGACTTTAATGGTCATACATAGCTCTCTCCACTGGATCTGCTGAACCTATTTTAACCATTTATATATTGTCCTCTAAAATATCCCATGCTAGGTGAGTTCTGATGTTTAACTTCTGCTGTGTGTATAGTGGGGAAAATGTCAAAAAAGATTAAAGAGCTTATTTCTGTTAGTTTAAATTGGTTACCTAACATTTCATGCCTGTTGCCTTTAGCACCTGAAGTATTAACAACACTAAATTCTCCATGCTCTGCACTTATGCTTTGTACAGTTGCATTCTCAGTCATCACTTTTACCAAAGCAAGAGTTACTTCATATATTTAATGATTTTTCTGTTCTTTTGACAGGGGGATGGACATCTGATAATACTGATAACTGGCTACACCACAGGTTTATACAGGGATATAATGCTTTTTATTCTGTTCTCTATCTGTAACTATAAGAGGAAGCTGCAAGTATTTCAGTACTAGGTTAAAGGTTGGACTAGATGATCCTAGAGGTACTTTCCAACCTGAATGATTCTATGATTCCTTTTAAGTGATTTTTTTTAAGATATACAGGGACTTAAAATTCAGGAAGTATAAGAATACTATCACAGCATATAGTGTGCTCTGATGTCTCTTCGTTTAGACTGGAACTTCATCTGGACAACAACAGTGAAAGACAGGTGGAAATTACACTTGATATCAAGATACAAATCTGATAATTGTCTGGATATTCATTTCTTGTATAGCTCAGGCTCAATTCTTCACTCACCCATCCAGGAATGCTGCCTGCAGTATATGCTGCAACCAGCCCAGTTCTAAACCCTACTAAACTGACTGCACCCTGTTAGCAAAGCTGTCACGGATTTGCTGGTTCATTAGCTTTTGAAACTCAGCTTTAATGAGTAACTGCTGGACCTCTGACCTGGATGGCACCTGCTTCACCTTGTCTTTGTTCTTTCTGATGCATTTCAAACAAAAGAGAGAGCAGAATAACTTGGTTCATGTATTTGCTAACTGGCATCAACTTGGTCCTTTAAGTAAAGTTGCTCTGGCATGCCAGAGATAGCGAAAGCCCCACATACGTAAACAAACACCTCGGAGTAATAAACTGATCCACGCGATTTCCTGCATTGTCTCTTTGGAGTCAGTGGGCTCATGAGGATCCCAAGCAAGCAGGAAAAAGACAACCAGCTCAGACAAAACCAGAGGTACTGCCATAAAACACACTCTGCAAGACCTATGTCAACTGCTGTGGGTGTTACTTTACCTTTTCAACCTATGATGAAAATTGAGGATACCAGAAAAAATAGTGGTTCAGGAAGTTTGTTGTATGTGAGTGTCAGACCATGCTCAGAAATAGCAGTTCTACTTTGGCTCCAGTATTACCATTTCTATTGTAAATAAATTGCGGACAATACATTATGAAAATTTGCTTTTTTTTGGTGTGCACCAGAACTGCATTTGGCATGAAAACACAGAAGTGAGGGCCATGCTCTCTGATGTTGGGCACTGTCCTCCTTCTACTGCAGGCACAGAAAGCTGCACTGGTGGGTGTATTATTATCCAAGATGTACACATCTTTTGGAGCTTATCTGAGTACACATAGCATTATATATACAACTGTCTGCAATGATTATTGAAAAATTAATTGATTTGTGGAATGACAATGAGATGCTACCTCTCTTATGCCTCTTTTATTCCTGTTGGATTTTCTTTTCAAAACAGTAACATTGCAAAAAATGCTGATCCCTTTCCTAATTTGGACCTGAAATCCGATGGCTTTTTAATTCCATAGTAAACGCTCACTTACTACAGTGGGTTTGGCATTTGCCTGTAAGAGAGTAAATCTGATTCTCATCCTGAGGTTACTTTAAAGGATTCTGGATATCCACATGAAGCTGCTTCTTCACAAAGAGAAGTTTATAAACAAAGTCAGAAGAACAGCATGAAGCCAATAGTGCCACAAGCTCCTTGATCCTGTTTCCATCAACGGATACACTTGATAAGTGTTTGCTAAACTACTAAGAATAGTTCTTGGTCCATTTAAAGTCTCCAGTAATATTTGGACAGAGCAACTGGCCATGTGAGAGGTATAGCCTTTCATTTGGACTCACATGGATGTGTGCTCATATGGAAAAAAACAATTAATGTCAGCACACCTTATTCATGATACTGCTCCCTTGCTCAGTGAGAGTTGTTGGGTCTACAGGGTCAAAAAGAAAACTTAGCTGTGTTATTTCCTAGCCACAGAGCTTTTGCAACCTGAGTAGATCCCTCAAACCTTTCAAGCACTCTTAAATATAGGATTAAGGTAGCAGACCCAGACTGCATATTTCCCATGACTCCCTGGAAAAATGGTGTGCTAGACACAATATAAATTTAAAAATACTTGGAAGGCAAAAGTAGCAGAGCTTGCCAGAAGATGACTGTTTCACAACAGCTCTCAAGGTTTCAAAACTTGTTTTCAATGTGTGCTAGAGGAAAAACAAAAGTCTTCCAATGCTTTCAGGAAGTGGAATCATGACAAAATGGCCCTCCCCAGACACAGAAGCCCAGGGTGGGCACTTTCCACCTCTCAGCAGCAAATTTTTCATGTTTGGTTCTAGAATCCTCTTGAATTTTGTGAAAGACTTAATCAAAAAAATATGTTTTATTAAATGAGGATGGAATTTTTCTTACTTTGAAAGCCCTTGGGAAAACATAGTGGATCTCCCAGCTCTAATGCCAGTGTCACCTTGCTGCACCACAGCAAGGTGTGGAATGCTCCACCATGCAAGCCCTGACCCAAAGTCCAGGATGGCAATAGCAACACTATTTTTTTTTCTTACATACATTTCTAGCCCTACATTTATAGCCTGAATAAAATTCTGCCTGCTCCCCTTGCCTGCCCAAAACAAACAAACAAACAAATCCTGTGCTGAGTACAGCATGTAGAAAACTCATGTCAGAAGAGCAGAGCCATAAACTTTACAGAAAGACACATGCTGTTCGTGCTACCCTTATCTGTTGTTGAAGTGCAGGAGCGCAGTGCATTTTGCATGTTCTGCATGTTCGTATGTTCTGTGCCAGAACCTCTGCTGGTGAAATAAGTGCCTTGCCATTTAACCTTTTGCCACAACTATGCAGACTATTTAACAACCCAGGCCCAGGAAGCTGAATTTTCCAGGCATGTTTTTGCAGTGATTTTAGCATTTTAATGTGTAAGTGGTCTAATCAATCCATGTTCAAAGCCCAGAAAAATAAATGCGCTTTCCCGTTATGTTTTGTGTGACTGGTTAAGATTGTTTCATGAAACAATAACCAATATGATTTTCCAAGGTCATGTGCATGTTAGTGACAGAATTCAAATATAAAATGTCAATGTACTCTTAATTAGGTCAAGATGTCTGCGCAAAATTCCTTCTGTCCAAAGCATCCTCTTTTCCCTGTATAGGGTAATTAAAATAAATGATGCCCATGAGAAAAGCCATGCTCTATCATCAAAATACCATTTATCTAGATAAGCTTCAAATCCCTCCTTGTTTTGTTCAGATAAAGTTCATCTGTCTTTATTTGCAATTGATCTGGCTTTGCTTAAGCTTAGTGTAGTGGTTTCTTTTTTTTATTATTATTATTTTTCCACCTCTGTAGCCTCCACAGATAGGTTTACATGGTTGAAAAAAAAAAAAAAAAAAAAAATCCTTAGCCCTTTCTCTTTCCCAGCTCTCTTCAAGCTCCATCTTATCTGTTGTTACTAAGCTTGGTGGCCTCTTTAAGAATCGAAATCTGACGATCCACCAACAGGTCCTTCTTCACCCTGAATCTCTAAGGTGTGGAGCACTTTTCTCATATGTACAGCAGTGGACAGCCTATTTCACTCCAGCTGTGCAGGTGGAGTTATGCCAAAGAGACAGGAAGAGGACGAATGTGATTGGAAATGCACCAGTATTTGTTTTTGTAACAGATACTTCAGTTCATTTTCTTCCTTCCCTGTATTTACATTAGAAAGTACCTCCAGCCCTGCTGCTTTTTATAGGACAGTTCATGAGCAGTTTTCATTATTTATATCTACACATAATTGTATATTCAACACCAAAGAGGATCGTTGACCCTAGCCTTTAAAACAAGAAAAGCAGCCTCCCTTCTTTCCTATCATCATGAGTAAACAAAACTGTCCTCTACCCCTACAGAGAGCTGTTTTCTTCACAGCTTTCCAGGAGTTCATCGTCCTTGTTCTAACTGTGATTTTTTTTTCTGAGCTACTCAATTTGGGGTTTTCACCCAAAATGTTATAATTCCAGAACCTATACCTTTATTGTAAATTTGTAAATGTGCTTGCAGGAGAAAGAAGAAGAAATAAATAATAAAAGGGAAGGAGTGGATGAAACAAGAAATGACATTTTCTTCTTTCTATTTAATGGAGAAAGAAAAGAATACTAATTCTAAATCTGGACGTTAATGACATTTGTTATTTTGAAAGCTCCTGCTTGCTGGTCTGTGACATATGCAGCTGGTAATAAATTCATAAATATTAGTATTTGAAATGAGAAAGTTTTAAACCTCAAACTGCTATTTTTGTGGAAAGGAACACTTTTGTGATCCTTCACCCTTTCATGAAGGACAAAAAGCAGTTTCCATCATTATCTCTCCTCTAGTTCTGCAAACTTTACTTACAGAGTTGGAACTTTCCACTCTTTTTCTAAATCCAACCTTTTATTGACTTCAGTGAGAATTTGAGCTGTCACTGAACTTGGCTTTCATTCATAAGAGCTTTTTTGTCATGCATGTCTTTCCTGACCAGGGTTACATATCTGAACTGGAGCATTAAATAAGTGCATGCATATCAATTCCTTCATTACTTTTGTAGGCTTTTTGGCAGCTCCTTCAGCTGCCAACTCAAGATTGCATAGGACAGAACAAAGGAAAGAAGACAAACTGATAAATTTGGTATTCATAAATCTACAGGAGGTTAAGAAACACACGCAGTACCATAACTTATTCATTTTTAAGGACATCACAATAGTAAAACTTGCTTTTAGAGCTCATGGAGCAGTAGACTTTTCCTCTTCCTTCCTGTCTGTAATTTTTTTTCTTCAGTATTTTACAAGCTCAGACAATACTTTAAAAAGCATGTGAATGTAATTTGCACTTCTGTTTTCAACATTAAAAATGTCTCAAGCTGTAATAAACAATGTACATTTGTGATACATTGTATTCCCTTTTCTTGTATTTGTCTAAACACAAGAGTGGTATACAGCTAAACAGTTAACATCAGCAAGTGGAATAGGAAAACCTGCAAAAGTTCCTAGTCATGGAAATGGGAAAACACTTCGAGGGGACAAAAGACTTCGACTCTTTCTAGTTCTTGAAGGACTTAACACCTCATGAGAAGAAATCTCTAGAGAAATAAAGATTTTTTTTTCAGGATTGTGTAAGAGATCTGGAAATAGTTTGGCAATTAATTGTCATTTCTTTGTTCCAGTCATTTTAAGTAACTAGGATTTGTTCTGATTTTTTGATCCACATCCCCATGTCTCATTCATCCTCATCAACAATGTAGAGAGAAAGGAAGGAAGAGAGAGGGAAGGTAAACTGCTGCTAGCATGGCTCTGTCCTAGAGAAGCTGAGAAAAAAAGTGGATTTATCCTCAGCAAAAAGCACTGTTTTGTGGCTACATCCTGGTGAACCTGGTGTGCTCAAAGGTAATTGGTTTACATACATGGCTAGGTGCTATGCATACCAAGTCAGTCAATTAGCTGTAAAGAGTTTACATATAACATGTTGATTTGGAAGGGCAGGGACTGCCACTGATGGAAATCTGCCCATTTTTGAAGATAAAGACATTTAAAACTGTGTATACTGCCATAGACTAAGGATTAAGTAATAAAATCTTTATTTCTGAAAATACCACTCCTTCCCGTTGAAACATTAGGATGTGATACACACTGTAAACACCTTAACCATCTGTGTTGATCAAGAGTGGCTCATGGGCTTATGCACAACCAAAACAATGTAGGGAAAAAAAAAAAAAGAAAAATGAAATTCTTGGCCTTCTGGACTAGAGAATGTATCTCTCGTGGAATAATTTTGCAATTATCTGCAATTAATTGTATAAAAATAGGCAGAGTGTAAGCAAGGAGTTTTTGGTGTAAAAGATCATTTAAGTTGGGGTGAAAGTAGCTGCTGTTTTCATTCATGAAGAGAGGTTACAAACCAAATGTTCTCTTCTGACACTTTTGCTAATGTCGAGGAAGATGTTTTAGGGACTGCATCTAACTAGGAATTCTACTATTACTCTCGTCTCCTTCTGTGAATCCTGGTGTATTAAAAATATATCCAGAAAGTGTTCCCAGTTTTTTGGTGTAAATACAAGTGTAGCTTCAGGCCAATATGGGTAGAGGCCTGTAGAGATGCCTCCTAGTGTTTGGGGATCTGAAGGAGCTCTTTGAAAGTGCTGACTGAAATCTGGTTATTGAGTACTGGTATCAGGGCATTACACTGATATGCTTAAAAGAAAGGGCAAAATTAAGAGCATATGTTTTATGTGTACATACATATGATGAGGATGGAAAATATAAGCATTACATTTGGAAGGGAAATTGAAACCACAAATGGGTGGGAAAGAAAATATCAAAAGACAGCCAAAGTACCTCTTTCCATGCAGAGCATGATCCAGGCCTTCTGTCCCTACCTCATGACTAGTAATCAGCCCTGTCATTTGTCCCCCCCCAGTGTTTGAATAGGTATTTACAAACTATATTTATGTCTTGCTGGATATAAAAAGCCTCTCCACACTGCACTGAGTGATTCCATCACACGTTTCTAGTAAAAACAGGTGCTTAAAACTTCACTCCTATGATATTCAAGGGCTTGATCTAAGGTGACTTGCATATGATAGGTTCTTTTAGAAGCCAGTGGTACTTTTATCAGAATCCACCAGGCTGTTATAAGTCATCTAGAAACTGGGGCTGAACCTGATGATGAAGGTAACAAAGCTGCAAGCAGCCGTAGGTTCTTCTTGTAGCTGAACTCAGTCATGCAGCAGTATTTACCACAGAGACCCAATAAAGGTTCTGTAATCTGGTATGGCCAAGAGTAAAAGACTGTTGAAGCAGAATGAAGGGTTTCTCTATCGGCCACCCTCACCCAAAGCTCTTCCCTTTTCAAGCCTCTTTCCTTCTCCGCAGTGCTTGGTACAGAGACAACCTTTGTCTTCATCAATGACCACATCACAACAAAAGAGTGGAAAATCTTAGATTAAATCTATCCCAAAGCCTGGTGCCTAATGCAAAGCAAATCAGGGTCTGAAGTCACATAAATTTCAGGGAACACAGGACTGAAGGCCGAAATTAAATCACAATTTCTTAAAACTACGATTTCAGTTCTCCAACAAGAAGAGAACACCACGTACACATAAGTAGGACACCTTTAAAAAATGGAACAGTACAAGCATTGGGCTGGCTACACATGACTCTCCAACATGACTTAATATTTGCATGCCTGAAGTAATTTCAGGGAAAAAAAAAAAAAAAAAAAAAAAAGCTGATCTATTCCCAAAAATAACAAAAATAGATCTTGTACAGGATACCATAGAGCATACCCACCATATTTATTTGATGTCTTTTTCCCCAAGACTTGTCTATTAGTAATGATAGCACTCTAATTACATTTTTTTCAAAGTACTACCTCAGCTTTTAGTGCAAGTTGTCCATTGGCCAAAGCTACAATGCTTATCTTGTACCATATACTCTGTAAAAATGTAGTAATTAACTGTCTGCTTTTTCCAGTCATAATTAACCTAATTTCATTCCCTATAGCAAGAAAGGATGAAGTCTAGGTTTTGGATTAGGAAAAGTCGGAGTCATGTAGAAAAAAAAGACCTGAATGTCCATTAATGAAAACTATGAGTAATGAAGGAGGCCTTTCCTTTTATCTTTTTTTAAGAAACTGTAAAAGTAGAACTCTTAGTACAAATTAATTTATAATTATACAAGAGTTCAAGGAAAAGCAGTTGGTAATAAAATGTAAAATATATATGTATTTTCAATAGAATAAAAACATACATAAAACTAAAATATTGATCAGTTTCTTTGTCTGTTTCAGCTGAGGATCTTGCTTTACCTCTTGAGAAAGATCATCCAATAGCAAAAATCTAAAACAATGATAGCATGTGTAAACTGAACTAGGTCTACCCAACTTATGCGAACTTTGTGGTCACACAATACCAATTTGCTCACAGAAGCTCAAGCAAATCATGTTGACAAGTAGACAAAATACAAGACCACAGAAAAGGTAAGCAGCAAGATATAGAGGAAGGCATGATTACTTACAGAGTCCAGATAAAGAGCTAGGCAGCATGCAAAGCATATGCTTAGTCACAATGCAGATGTGTCTTCATGCACCTTAGGGCCATCACATACATGGGCATGTCTGTGTGAGGACAGAAAGACAATTATTCACTCTACGCAACAGAAAACAGGTAACATTTAGATGATTTCATTCAGATTCATATTTGAAATTCTGAAATGGTGTCAGCTGCCATGGCTTCATTGTTTTCACTGATTTCCAGAATAAATTCAAATTTGCGGGATCTCTCTTTCTTACTTAGCGCTTACCCTGGCAAAATTCCCATCAATAATGGATGGGATTTATGCCTGAATATGCAGGGAAGGATTAAGCCCAGAAGAATCAACCTCCGTTTGAATTTCCTGATGTTTATTTCTTTTTTGCTGAAATTTTAGTATTATTTAGCTTTAGTTAATCATACAGGAAAGGAGACAGACACTTTGGATGGTTAAAGTTAGAGGACATACCCTAAACATCACTTCAACCAGAAACAAATTTACATGAGCCAAATGGGTCACAATGCTAAAAGAATTACTAAGCTTACTTCAAACACCTTTCTGGTTTAACTGCTGCAAACGCATATATCTTTAGCGTGATTTCAAGTGGGTGAGGGCACCGAACCCAAAACACAACGTGTCCTCCTTTCTGTTTGTCTGTGTACCTGACAGGCTGCCAAAGTGGACATGGGAGGGCTGTGTGTGTAAGTCCAAGCAAGAGTTTGCAGGCTCTGGAGGCACTGGGTACCTGCTGTCAGGACAGAAAGGATGCACCAGATCTCTGGAAGAGGAGAGGAAGGAGCCTGATGCTCTCCCAGGTGTCCCAGTGTCGTGACATGACTTCTGGCTGGGATGTCCCAGTGCTGTCACAGAAAGGAAGAGGTAGCTGGACCTTCCCACTGCTCTTGCTCTCACTTCCTTTTTTTCATGCTCCCCTTTCAGTGCACTGTCCTTAGTGTTGATTACTGCTGCTGTCCTTGAAGTCATGCGTTTTTCTGTAGGCACACGCTCTCTCTCCAGTCTCATTTATTTTCCTCCCCTTGGTGCTGTGGTTTTAAGAGCTCTTTGTCCTAGATGTGTATCACAATAATTCTGAAAATATTTCTACTTCTCATTTCTTCAGTCCTGGTTTGGCTTCATTTCAAAATAATATTTTCAGTAACATGCACACAAGCTCTCATACTGAGGGAGAGTGATGTATGAATGCAATATGAGCCATGCCAGACTAGACTAAGGCTCTGTCTACATTTGAACCCTCTCTCCATCTGACACATTTTAGGGAACAGTTTAAATACAGACAAGTGTTGTTAATACTTTATTAAAATCTGGGATATGTAACTCCAAGTTTTCAGAGATGGAAGTTGATAGTTTTTTACATTTTTTAAGCTTTGGATTTATTTTTATTCCATGCATAAAATTTCAATTGCTTAAAAATATATACTTTGAATTATTTAAAATTTATTTATAAATAAATCAGGTATATTTATTACTGTTTTTCTACAAATAAAATTATGGTATCCATTGCATTATATGAGTTGGACTTCAACTGCTTAGGTACACACCATTGTGTAAATTATCTCCTTCTAAAACACATCTTTGACATGTTCACATGATGCCACTTAATCTTTGCACTGGAAGCAACAGTGGAGTCACTCCCTATTCATCACCTCTGTTTTTCTCAGGAGTTACTACTATCTGTCAAATTCTTTAGCCTATCACATCTCTTTTCAGCTCTCTTTTCCAGGCTAAAGATCTTTTCTTGTCTGAGAGTGGTATTTTCATTATTATCACAGTACCATAAACGCACTTCTAACATATTCGATCTTCATGGGTGATGATAAATGTTGTGTGAATTTTAATGAGGAAGCTATAGCCCTGGAGACTGCAGCCCTTCCTTATCCACATAAATTTACACTTACCCACTTGTGAGACTCAGTTTTGGTAGGGAAGAACTGCTCCACAAAGCCCAAACCTTTTCTCCTTGAATCTTTGGCACATCTGGAAATGACAGAGTTTAAATCTCCCCTTGGAAAACCACTTTCCAAACATGGACAATTTTCAAGACCATTTCTGAAGCTCTTTTTGATGCAGGGAAGAGAGTTTAGAAATTTACTCTGATCCTTCTAGAGCAAGGGGTTAGTGCAGAATACCCTGTGAGGTAGCTCAGCCATAACTGTGCACTGTAAGTAAGCAGAGTTAAAAACTGCCAGTGATTTTGTGTTTCAAGGTTATAATGCACAGCAAGTTTTGAAATAGTAACCTGTAAAAGTCTGTCTAAAAAAAAATATTTCTAGTGGTATTAACCTATTTAGGAAAATTAAAATAAAATAAAATAAAAAGTCCTAAAAGTCCTAAGCAGCTGTTGCCCTCCAGACTTTACTTGTATCTTCTGTCCTGCCACATCAGAGCTTTCAAAGCTTCCAGTTTCCCTCTATTTGAACCTGCCTTTTGTGATCAAAGTCTTTCACAAGTTCCTTACATTTACAAAAATCATGTGCATACTTTGGGGTATAGAATATGCTAAAATTCAGTTACTTCAGGCAAAGTATGTTTCATGAACTCCCATGAGCTTAGCTTAGAAGTGCATTCAACATCTGTTACACAGACAAAGACCAGCAGATGTTTTGATTTTGCCTACTTTTTTTTTTTTTTTTTTTTTTTTAAATCTTGGAAGCTAGCCATATGATATTCTTAGTGTGCACTGGGCTTGTCCACAAGTGAATATGAAATTCCTATGACTAAACTTGACTAAACTTTGTCGTCTGAATACTGCAAAGCAATACAAATCTTGTTTTTCTTTTTTTGTAGCTTGAACTCATAAGCCATGGCTTGGATCGTTCAAACGCTTGTTTGCTCTGCTGAAGACTAAAACACCCATCTCCTTTGCAGACCTCTGCCTGAAAGTAGAAACTTTTGGCAGACTGACTCTTCTCCTCCTACGTAATAATCTTTTTCCAAAGTCATGTGGACAGACACTTTGCCCTCATTTAAGGGCCATGTACTCTCTTCAATGTGTGTCAGAACTCCCAGAGGTGTCAATGGGATTTGCATGCATAAATCAAAACTGACTACCCTCAGTTTGTGTGTGTTTAAACAATTTATGTGGGAAGTCTGAACTTCAAGTTTCTAGCCCTGAACAATGTATCCTAAAATAATTTAAGCCAATGAATTTTTGCAATTTGAAAGAATTCCAAAGTATCTATCCTAGCTTTTTAATGATAAGACAAGTGATAATTTAAAAGATGAATCTCTTTTCTCCTTTTACTTTTTTTGAGGGCACTATTATTTTCACAAAAAAAATCATTAATTTCTTCCATGTGTATTTATTCATATTCTGTTTGAGCCAAAGACTGGGGCCTAAAATGTCAAAAAAATCACTCAGTTGTTATTTCCTAGCTTTGGTACTTCAGTACTGAATGTAAAATACATCCTGATCTCTCCTCCATACTCCTTTTTAGCACTACAACTAAAAAAATATCTGATGGTCAGGAAGTGCTGAGGCAGCATGTGCCAGCAACACATCCTACTGCAGGGAACTAAAGGGCAGACTATGCTCTGCAAGACCACATTCCTGCCTGCTCTTTGTCATAGTTTGGGGACGGCAAATGAAAACCATAACTAGGGCTGTAGGTACTAAGCCACTGGCAGCAGTGCAGTTCTGGGAGGGGAAGGTTCAGAGGTGAGGAGAGAATTCACCTCCCTGCATTCAGGAGCTGGACCTGATCTCTCTTCCCTTCCTCCCAAAGGAACAAGAGGAAGGAGGAGGAAGCAACTTCAGAGTTCCTTCTTTGTCTTCCTCCTCCTTTCCCAGAATGGCTCTGCTGCTCTCATACACACCAGGAAGATGCTGGACACCACCTCTCAGTGACTGCCTCAGGGCACTTCTCCTGTTACTGAGTTAACAGTGCCCCAGCAGGCAAATTTCAGAGGACATCTTCTAAGAACGCAAGTATTTCCCATTTATAAGCAGTATTTCTTCTAGTTTTGCTCCTCCTACGCAGTCTTAAACACCTCCAAGTTGAAGCACTGCCTGGCATCTGCGAGGGAAGTGGATAGTACAGGTTAATCCCATAACCCTGCCTATGGCTGAAATGGAAGGGCGTCTGGCTCTGCTGGCTCCGTATTGTGTGATGTTTCCTCAGATGGATGCTCTGGTGAGCACAAAGAGAGACTTAGGGTAAGCTTAAGTAACATCAGGTTCTTATTTCTGTTCTAAAACTGACATTATCTCTAGCTTAGATAAAATTTAGAATGCTGCGAGTTCCCTGCAGAGGACTTAATGTTTCAGTTGCGGCTGTTTCCACTGTGGCATGAAGTCACTCACTAACAGAACACCATTGCAGTAAAAACAAAAGTGACCTGCATTCCTCCAAAAATTGTAGGGTATGTGATACTGTGGTGTTGCCTCTGCAGGCACAAATTCTGTGTGGGTTGAACACAGGGATGTATTCCGTCCAGCTGTATTTGGGGGAACATGAAGGGGGAGGAATATAATGCTTTCTTTCTCCATATTTGGAAAGATGCTTGGCCATGTTTCATTGAGTAATTCAACCAAAAAGCTATTTGGCTAAAGGACAGCAGTCCTCAGACTGTTTGTTTGCAGAAGGGCTTTTAACTGAGGGTAAAGACTTCCCTTTTGTTTAGTAAGCAGGGTGGTGTTAAATGACCATATGATCTTGTGGGGAGACAGCAAAGAATTACTGGAATTCGTGAAGTCTGTGGATTTTATTAAGACAATTAAAGAGATACAGGAATGCAATTGTAAAAGTCGTTGAAGTTCAGCTCTTAAACTTGCCTCGTTGGGAACAGTCAGCCCTCCTTTGTCACATGACAACGGCACTTTAATACCAAGATCTAGCATTTTTCTCATTACCTGCTGTTTTGTAAAGGAATAGAGTCACAGCCCAACACTGCCTTCTCGTGCATGTTGTCACCAGAAGCAATGCAAAACCTGCATTATCTGTTCAGACAGAGAAGCCCAAGACAGATATTCTGACCTTCAGGGACACTTGAAGTGGGAAAAACTCCTTCTGCTCTCCACTTCCCCATCTGCTACAGATCAGCATGAACCAAAGCACAAATAATATGCATGAATACAACAGGGAAAAGACCATCAAAAGCAGAGAGCTTAAGCATATCAACATGGAAAGGATTTGTAAAGAACTGGCAGGCAGGCTTGGAGAAAGCAATTTCATTACAACAGAGATTTCCAGTGGAAATCATGCTTTCAGAAAAGCTTAGTGAACATAGAGTGAACAGAACTCTTGCTGCTTACACACACACAACCTCCTCCATCACCTGTAAGATGACCTTTTCTCTTACAAGCACAACCACTTGGACAAAATACTTTCCTGAGGATATCGGAGGGGGAACCCAAGCTTTTCAAAATTCAGTTTATTCCAGAAATTAATCTCTTTTTCTCTCAGTTCAAATCACGACAGAAATGCACTGGAATACTTTGGACACTGCGTCCTCACTCTTTCCCCCATACAATTTGATTGTGTTTATTACAGATGCTGGTGTTTCACAGTATCACATATTTATTTAGTGTCTCCTCTCTGCATAACAAGGTTGAATCCCAGTGATTTCAAAGGGAATTACCTGTGTCATAAACAAAGGGAGAACACACAAGGAAAGTTTTTCACAGGTTACAGGTCACTGATTTTTTCTGAAGACTTTGAAAAGCTAATTATCCATGTATCTAAAGGAAATTTTCCCTCACCACTTCAATTTTCCTGGATTTTCCTTCATATCAGTACCACGAGAGGGTCTTAGACTTGCATCCCATAAGAGCTTAGCTTTTTTTCACCTATTTACTGATTTTCTACTCTGAACTGACTGTGTGGCAAATATGTTTACATCTTGAACTGATGACTTCACTTTGCTACCCTTATTCATAAGAGCATCTTATACAGCAAACACAGCTTTCAGGTGAACCAGTAAGGGCTTCTGTGTAGAGTGATTGCAGGACCCCTGTGACCAAGGATAATATGCATTTTCAAAAACTGTGTGTGTATCAAGGGTTGATTTATAATTGCCCTGTTATTTGGGGGAGGGAGGTGTCAGTTCTGATGAGATTGATGAGATTGAAGTGAACTGCTGTTGTTTTCACACTCGGTCATTCCCGACTGTGGTCTCTTGTGCTGGCAGTACAGGAGGTGCATATGAAAACTGACCATCAACATGAATCGTTCTTCCTTTGCTAATCATGTTTCCAATTCATCCTCCTTTCCTTTGCTTCTGAGTCCCACAGTGCATTATAAATCTGAATCTGATTAGTGTTACAAAAACATAGGGAAAACAAGGGAACTGACAGTTACCTTGCCAACAAACTAAATTGGCCTAGAGAAAATTACTTGTTGATTATGACCTGAACACTCAGGAGTAACAGGAACACATTACAATCATCCACTTTAGTTAGGAGCACTGTGTAGAAACCACACGTTTCCTCCACTTTCACCTCCTCTTCTTGGCTATACTTTTCCATTCTCCATTCCGGGCTCCGCAGAGACTGACATGGTCTCTAGCCCGGTATAATTTAGTTGAAGCGTGTTTTAAGGCATGCTTAGTGGTGCTACTCAGACCACACTGAATGCAATTGGGGCGACATCTCTTTCATCCTCCAAAGAGTAACGGAGTAAAGCAATTTGCTGTGGGTTTCGGTGGTTGTAGCAACTTCCATCTGCCCCTTTTGAAGACAAGAAGGTTGGTTTTGTGTTACTGCAAGGCAGAGCAGCCCAGGCACGATGCTGCAGACTCGATTCACTATCTGGAAAAAAAGAAAAAAAGAAAAAAAAAAAAAAAAACAACAACAACAACAAAAAGCAAGTTTAACTGATCCACTTCATCATCTGCACACCCTTCAGAACCAAAACTCCTCTCCACATGCCTCTCTAGCAGTGATTGCTATCTCCTCTTCGAGCACTATGTGGCAAAAGTGTACCTAAGAAACATGTTTTTGTGAGGCACTCAGACCACCACTTACATCTAACACCATGCTGGAACCGTGTATCAAATACATCATTTCCCTAATTAAACGGTACCTTCTCTCACATGGTCTCTTGCCATTTGCAGTGGGATCTGAGTGTTGGGGAAAGTCAAAGGAGCAATATTAGGGTATTCCATCGGCAGAAGAGAGGCTGAACAATTCAATTAAATTTAAATGTGGGGTTTGACTTGCAAATGTACCGCTGTTCCTGTGTAATCCACGGCGCTGTTAAGTAGCAACAAAAGTAAGTAAATGCTGAGGGAATGACAGGAAAGTGAGTAAGGGAAGGAAAAATACTGAGGAAGGGAAAGAGCTGAAATGTTTTACCCGGCTAGTCAGCACATTGAGGAGTTGCCGAGTTGCTGATCGGGACAGAGCAGGCTGACGCTGAACCAGCGGCTGAAGGGAACCGAAGCTCACAAGTCCCAGCGCACCTCGCAGCAGCCCGGACAAGGACATTTTCTCAGATAAAACGTGTCGTCCCCCCTGTCCCCCCCCCCCGCGTCGGGGTGTCCCGGAGCTGTGCAGGAGGTCTCTTCGGGAGCTCCATGCTACGGGACGCCATCCACACACACCAAGCACGCCGCCCCGTCCCGTGTCCCCCCCACCCCCGGCACCCATCGGGGCGGTCCGGGGCGGTCCGGGGAGGGAAGACACAGGGGCGGGGGGGATTAAAGGGGCGCGGGTACCTGCTGGGGGCCGCCCTGCGAGGAGGTGTGGCGACAAGGGGGCGATTGGCCGCCCTCCGCCCGAGCCGCCGGCGTCTGCCCGCGCCCGCCATGTGGCCGCTGGTGGCCCTGTGCTGCCTGGGGGGGCTGTCGCTGTCGCTGCCGCAGAGCCCCCGGGCGCCCACCTTCGCCTCGCCGGCCCTGGCCGCCCCTCCAGCGGCGGCGGTGGCAGCGCTGCCCGACACGACGGGGAGCCGCGTGGAGCGGCTGGGCCGCGCCTTCAAGCGCCAGGTGCGGCGCCTGCGGGCGCGCAGCGGGCGGCTGGAGCTGGTCTTCCTGGTGGACGAGTCGTCGAGCGTGGGGCCGGCCAACTTCGCCAGCGAGCTGCGCTTCGTCAAGAAGCTGCTCTCCGACTTCCCCGTCGTGCCCGCGGCCACGCGCGTCGCCATCGTCACCTTCTCCTCGCGCAGCAACGTGGCGCCCCGCGTGGACTACATCTCGCGGCGGCGGCCGCAGCAGCACAAGTGCGCCCTGCTGGGACGCGAGATCCCCGCCATCGCCTACCGCGGCGGCGGCACCTACACCAAGGGCGCCTTCCAGCAGGCGGCGGTGAGCGCCCGTGGGAGGCACGCGGGGTGGTGGGGAGTCGGGGTCTGTCCGTGGTGGGGGTGTGGGGTGTGAGCCTCTCTGTGGGGTGAGTGTGGTCCTCCGTGTGGTGGTGGTGTGGGGGCTTCCGTGTGGTGGTGGCGGGGAGTGGGGTCCTGCCCGTGGTGGGGGTGTGGGGTGGTGTGGGCTTATGTATGTGTGGTGGTGTGGACTTCACTGTGGTGTGAGTGTGGTCCTGCATGTGGTGGTGGTTGGTGGTGGTGCTCTGAAGTGTGGTCTTCCACGTGGTGGTGGTGTGAGGTAGGATCCTCCTTCTGGTGGTGGTGCTGTGGAGAGTGGTCCTGCATGTGGTGGTGTTTTGGCGTGTGGTCTTCCCTGTGGTGGTGATGGAGTGGTGTAAGGTCTTCCCATGTGGTAGAGGTGTGGGGTATGAGCCTCCCTGTGGGGCAAGTGTTTTCCTGTGTGTTCTGGTGGCATATGTCCTGCTGGTGCTGGTGATGCTGTGCAGTGCAGTCCTGCATGTGGTGGTGGTGGTGGAGTGTTGCCTTCCATGTGGTGGTGGCATGTGTCCTGGTCCTGTGTGTGGTGCTGTGGAGGGCATTCCTGCATGTGATGGTGGTGGAGTAGCATAGAGTCTTCCTTGTGATGGTGGTATGGGGCATGGTTCTTGCAGTGGTGGTAATGGAGTATGGTTCTCCATGTGCTGGTGGCATGTGGTCCTCTGTGGAGTGTGGTCCATCCATGTAGTGGTGGTGTTGTGGCATCTGGTTGTGGCATTTGTGGTGGAGGTATAGGGTATGATCCTCCTGGTGGTGGTGGTGGTGTGTGGTCCAGCCTGTGGTGGTGGTGTGGAGTGTGATCCTCTGTGGTAGTATTGTGGAGTGTGGTCTTCCATGTGGTGATAGTGTGGGTTATGATCCTCCAGGTGCAGGGAGGGGGGGGGGAAGAAGGAGGGGGTGTCCTGCATGAGGTGATGGTGGTGGTGTAGCATCTGTTTATACATGTGATGGTGGTATGAGGTCCAGGCTGTGATGGTCATGATGCTCCATGCGGTGGTGGTGTGGAGTGTGGTCCTCCCCGTAGTGGTGGTAGAGTGTGATCCTCCATGCTGTGGTGGCATGTGGTATTGCGTGTGGTGGTGGTGTGGAGTGTGATCCTGTGTGCAGTGACAGTGGTGTGTGATCCTCCATGTATTGATGGTGTGGAGTGTGGTCCTTCATGTGATGGTATGGTGTGTGATCCTGTGTGTGGTGTGGTGTCAAGGTATGCAGAGCTACATGGTGGTGTGGGACATGGCATAGTCTGATCAGGGCAACTTGTCACCATCGTTCCATACTGCCTGCGCTTGCAGCTCCTCTGTTCTCTGCTGCAGTTGCAAATAAACATATGAAATGTGCTCTTTGAAGGAGGGTAGGCTTGGTTTCAGAAGTGACAGAGATACATATGAGACAAGTCTGGCATCTGCCTCCCTTCTTGGCAGTGGGACCCAGTTCCCCGATAGCTGTCAGCAGTCGGGGATGTCTACATACTGTCTGTCACCAGGTGACTATTTCACTTGCTAATGACTGACATAGGTGCCCTCAGGCTGTGTGTTGCCTACCAATAAATAGAAGCATGCCCAGGAACGTTTCCAGGCGCTGAAATGGCAGTGTCTGTGGTGTTGTTACTCAGTCCTACAGCACAAGTGTGGTCAGGGCAGCTTCTGAGCATGTGCTGGCACTTGTGCATGCTGGGGAAGATTCCCAGTAGACACTGGTGGACAGCCAGTCTGCTCTGGAAGCTTTTTTATGAGGGTAGACCGTGCTGTTCCTGGCCATTTGGCCTCTGTGTTCAAGAGCATTCCCAAGCAAGTCCAATTTTTTGGTATTTTTATGTCTAATTTCTGGTAGTGAGCTGTAGCCAATCATCGATTGTATTTATCTTGAAACGTCTTAGGCACTTGTTTGTAGCTGGTGAGCGAGGCTGCAAGATGTCCATCAGTGTTAGGCTTATGAAGCTGGAAACAATTATTCTCTTTTTAATGTTTGGCAGGAGACAGGCAAACCATTTTCCAGTGTGCCCTGAGTTACACGTGGAAAACGTGCTTTAGGAAAAGACATCCCTTTGTTAGATCTTCCATTCTGGAATCAAGATTTCATGCGAATCCATCTCAGGGATGTTGTGTGGAAAAAGTTAATGATACAAGTTAAAAATATTGTTACAAACAAAACATAACTTAAAGAAATGCTGCTTTCTTGGACGTGTACTCCTGACTAATCATACCTTTGAAATGAAATAAACAAAAGTTCAGAAACCTACAATTTATTTTTATGAGCACAGCTAAGCCTTGTGGATACCACAGTGTCGCTGTCATTTTACACTATGGTCCCAGGAGAACATGGGAAGAAGAACATTCACATGATGGCAGAGAGAATTGAGACAGAGTAACACGGTTAAGTTTTGCACGGTTTGCTGACTTTTGGTTGAAGATGCTGTCCTGTGGTTTTGTTCAGTGTGTCTTCTTCTTGTGAGACAAATTGCAGCTTCGGGGAATACTGTCCTTTCTAGGACTCTTCAGAGAATGACTGTTCTATGTTTGAAATACCACTGCTGGAATAAATTTAGAGAAGTATTTTAAGTATTACAAAGTTGGTGTTCCCTATGGACTCTTATATTGCTGTCCTTTGTTCTAACTGTCTTTTGTTAAAATTCTAACTATTTCTTTCTTTCACTTTCCTAAAATGTCACATTTTTATTCTTATACTTAAATGTGGGGTTTCTTCTGCATCTAACCAGAATTCTCGGCTTGTTTTCCAAAACCAAAACCATCTGCAAAGCATGGCAAACTCTTAACAAATAGTTAAGTCTCGTAGTAACAGAAAATTAAGGAAAGTGCATCGCTACTATAATCCTGGCACTTACTCTCCACGGGTAAGGTCTCGAAGTGATTTGCTCATGTCCATGACTGTTCTATGGAAAAATGAGATACAGAGAGAGAGAAATGAACTCTGTAAAGTCATCAGGCCAGTTGGTGGCAGACTTGGGAGTGGGATGTAGTAAATGAACAGGAGCACAATATACTTGATATTTACTATAATAGAACCCGTGGCAGCAACACTCTTCAGTTAACATCCCCTGAATGCAGAGCTACTCAGTTTCACCAAGCATTACACATCCACGCAGCGTCCATCTTCTTCCAAAAAATTAGGGGGTTCCCCTTGGTTCTGCAGTTTTGTATCCTCTTTAGAGGTGCTTTTCAGATAATTTTATTGCAGAGCTTCTGCATTTTGTCAGAGCTGTCCATGTTTACGTGTGGACCACACCTCAACAAAATTCCTACCCAGAAGATAAAAGATGGATCCTATAAGGTACATAGAAATATGTTTCTTCATACCACAACAGACAGCAGCAAGTGACAGTACCCTGATGTAGAAGGCTGAACTACTATCCGTGTTTAATTTTGCAACCCTGTTTGGGATTTCATGTCACACTTGAGCTAGCAAGCATTAGATACGTTTATTGATGTAAAAAAGTCTGGTATTTGTGTTCCTTTTCTCAGCGATGAAGGTGTCAGAGTTTCTGTTGCCATGGTCTTTTTTCCAGAGCTCCCGAGACAGGACTTAATAGCAGGTTTGGGAAAAAAAAAAAAAAAAAATCACATTGTTCTATCTTTAGTTCATCCAAGAGGTTGATCCATTGCAATTACGTGCACCACAGACATCTTACATTAGTTTCAGATTGCAGGAACTTGATGGTATGTTTGTTGTGCTTGCTAGTTAAAGTTCCCCAGTGAAGGAAAGTTTTTCAGGTTTGGATTCTGACCGGTTTAATAACATTTCAAGGTGAGTTTAACTTAGCCATTATCAGTGTTGTGTTCATCTGCACACACACTAGAATGTTTTCGAATATAATTTTACTCTTAAAATTTAGTTTTCTACGTCTGTAGGAAGCACTACTTACACCTTCCTACTAGCTCATAAAGTGTGGTGGCCTCCAGGCTAACCTTCCAGATACTGTAGTTTTTTTCTTCTTTTTATTTGACTACTGACTTCATATTTACAGGTCATAGGTTTGTGATTTAAACTTCGTTTGTAAGCATATAAGGCAGGAGAAGAAAGAACAGTAGGGAAATGGGTATGGAATCCGGGCATTTGGCAAGTATCAGTCAAAACCCCTGTATGCTGCTTCTAAAACTAGATGGTGAGATAGCATCTACTTTGACATAACACAGGGTCTGCTTCAAGCAGTTGGAGTAAATAACAGCTTTGTTGGAGGTACATTTTTCTGTGTCTTGGATTCCCAAGATGTTAGCACTGACTGTGAAATTTAAGATGCTGCAGTCCTCACCTTATGGCTGAAAGCTGTAGATTGAGTAAGACTGAAAATTTATTCAACAATATCATCTATGCAATCAAATAAAATGTGGCTCGTCCTATGTATATGTCTTTCATGATATCTGAAGTAGTTAATATAAAAATGGGGAAAGAGTTGTGGCATGAAGTCATTCAAAATTCAGTTTTAAGATCAACAAAACTTCATTCAAAGGACATCACTGTATGTGGCTTAAGACTCATTTTCTTACTTGTATAGACTGCATGTTAAGAAGAACAGATGTTGAGTTTTAAAACATAATTAGCATAACAAAATATCTGTTAAAGCAGTTATTTAGAGGTATGAACTTAGAGGCAGTCCTTCCTGTAATGTGTATGTAACCAGAAATAGTGTAAGGAAGGGGAAGAAACTAAACTCATTTATTCAAAACTCTTGGCTCCAGTTTTTCTTGTCATAAGTTGATGGGACAGCACAATCCACTTGGAGCAGATGTTAAGCAGATTGCTTTCTGCATTCTGGAACACTGCAGGGCTGTTGCGACAGTGGGGAAATAGCTGAAGCGGAAATGAAGAAAGTATAAGCAGGCTTGAGGAAGCAGTGCTGCTGATGTTGAAGGGATGCATCTAAAGTCCAAAGAGCTCCCTTTAGTGTGAAGTGCTGAATTTCCCAGATGTAGGTACCCAACACTCCCTGTTCCAAAACCTCAGCACCCTACAGGATTACATGAAAGAGTGTTTCATTTGGAGCTTCTGATCCTGAGAGGTAACCAGTACCAACAGCACCCATTGCACCCTGGGGGAGCATTCTGTGTTTCTTCCCAGATCAACCAAGAAATAGAAATGGGACCATCATACTGGAGCAGGAATTTAATGGTATGTCCTCAGTGCCCAAGAGTTTAACCATAGTCACAGTTGCAAGTGTGCTAGCAGAAAAAAGAGGACTCTGTCTTTATAGCTGTACAATTTATATGGCCTGAAGCTGCACTGATTTTTATGGGCTAAAAAAGATAAAAATGTTTTAAACTCCTCCACGTAGCAGCCTTTTGACAAGATAATAATAGCTGCTTCTGAGACAGGCCATGGTCTGTCTTCCAATGTAAGTAAAATGGCGATTCTTCAAAACTGGACTTGGAAGTTGTAGGTTGCAGTCTTCTTGAGCTTAAGTCAGAGGTTACGTACCCATAGCCACCCCTAAATAGACAAGTGAATTGTTCTACGCATCTGGGCAAAACACTAGCTGAGAAAAGCTCTTGGTTGTTGCTCTGTATTGTGAGAATTGTTAGATTAAAAAGCTGGGCATTTTGCTTTTGTAGTTCAGCTATGCTCCACTGAAGTCAGTAGTATATGTAAGTGGAAGGTCTGCCACAACACCTACAGACTCAAGTGACGCATTTTCTATTTCTGATTGCAGCTGGTCTTTAAAAATAAAATCTGGCTTTTGTATCTAACCTGATCTTGAGGGAGCGTGACAAACAGACAACCAGTATGACAGATTCAGTATTCTGTTATCGTCCAATTAACAAACATGAAAAAAATGACCCTCAAAAGAATGTAAGCACATATTAATTTAGGATAAACAAATTTAATGCTTATTTAATGCTTGTTTAAATATGCGATGGTTGGTTTGTTTCTTCTATATGTCAGAAGCACGAAAGCACAAAATGCAGCATTGTTAACCACTAAGAACAGTTGGCCTACAATTTCAATGCATTTTCAGGTTCAGTACCTCATTTTGAAATTAAAGATTGCTGAAATCAAGAGAAATTTGAAAAAAAAAAAAAGTCTCATAACTGGTATATATTTTTTTATTTGGAAAAAAATATCATCTCATTGAGAAGACTTGCATTTAGAGTCATGTAAGTTGTCATTTCACAAAAAGAAATGTGCTTACAGATTTTTATTCCTACAACCTCTTCATAATTAGCAGATGATAATGAGAGAGCAGGAGATCTGATCTATCTTGGGCATGGTCCTCTAAACGTCAGATGGTGGCTTTGGTCAGATGGAGCTGACAAACTATTTGACAGCAGTGGGCCTCTGTGAGTCCTGAAACAGCCTTGGAGTTAAAGGTTACAGTGAAAACTACAGAAGTCAACCTGTTTTACCTCTGTGGCCACCTTTGAAATTGCTGAGCTGGTTGTTAACAATTATTGAGCAAACTGGGAGTGCTGTTCCCATCAGCCAGCATTACGCTCAGCTCTAAATCACCACTTCTAATCATTGTGGTGTTTGTGAAAAGTACTTGTCCCGCATACTGCAGTCTTGTGTATGTTTTGCTCACAAGATTAATACAGCAGGGTCAGAGTCAGGACACACATCTGTACACTGTTCATTGTCTTTGAGCCTAGCCTGAAATGAGCCTACCTTAGAAATTCATGAAATAATTACATTTTTCTCTGCTTTATTGTCCAGGACTGGCAAAAAGATCTAGGTTTGACATCATTTATGAAGATAAGTGGAGTTATCTGGTGGAAACCTACTTGTTCGAAATTGGTCTGTTTCTGCTCCCAGAATTGCGTTTGGTTCTGTATAACCAAAAGCATGTGGTTTGGAAGTCTGGTATTTAGCAGGCTAGACATTTCTATCTTCCCTTTAAGTTAAGCGTAATCTGTTTTCAAAATGTTAGTCTCAAAGAAGCACTGGAGGATACTGCTACCTACCCTTTTGCTTCGTCAGTTCTTCAAGGTGGAGATGAGTTGATCAGTGTGAGGTACAGAAGAGTAGCAGCCTGATTTCCAGCACAGACTGAAGCACCTCAGCCTGTGAGTCTGACAGCCTGACAGAGACCTCCCGCAGGGCCATTCCCACCAGCAGCACCTCCGTACAGCATTTCTAGCTGAAGCTCTTTATTCCAGCATCTCCCTCTCCGTTGGGTATACAGGCAGCTGCAGGTGCATAGATAGACCATGTAGCTCCAGACTCCGAACTGAAGTAAACGCCTGCTTCCTCTCCCTTATTCTCCAAGATCTTTCCCCTCCAGCATCCCTAAAAGCAATAAACTTCTTAGTTCTGATCAAAAGCAAAAAAATACTCCGGAGCATTCTTCAGTTCTTCATTGCTTTTCAAAGAATTGTATTTCATGGCATGAAAAAATCCTTTACCAGTCTCTTTAATGCTTTGAACTGCATGCCCTTCCAAATTGCAGTTCTTTTGTCTTTGAATATACTCCAAAAGGATGTTAATGCAAGTATTAGGGGTAACTAACAGTGATGCAAAATGTTACATATAAATTAATTGTTATCAAATTGAGTGGTTTGCAGTACTTTCATGGAGCATCTGTGGCTTACTAAAACCTGTCCTGAAAGTGTGAAAGTTTCCGTCTACCCTTACACTTCTGCACAGCTCTTGGCCTAGAAATTTTCTTACACAACTTTCTCTGAGAATGGCACACCAGTCCACAAAAGAACTTGAAGTCCCCTTTTTCTTTGATTTTCAGGTGCTCATTGTGGCATGTTGTTTGGTTTTTGCTTGGTGCATTGCTATGAGTTCGGGCAGTGGTACTCAAATATGTTTGTGGTTATAGACAGCAGAAAGAAAAACTTTGAAGTCATGTGAGCACATCGGTTTTTACTAGTTTCCAGTTAACTGTTTCCTGAGTATCCTTCATAGAGTTTTAAGGCTGAAAAGACCCTTATGGGTATATCATTTCATCCCTCCTTTAATTGCCTAGAGTGCTTTGTGACTTCCATTTCTAAAGAGTACCTCTTGGTGATGCTGCGATAGGGTAGAGTTGAATGATGAGCTGATGCTTTCTGACTTTCTCATCTGCTTTGAATAGGAGATTGCATGCACTTGAAGCCTTTCAGAAGCAAAGAAACTGTTACAGTATTTCAGAGAGGTCCTAGGGGACCATGCAAATAGCCAATTTTAGTAATGACATGGATTTTGCTGAGGTGGTGCATATTAGTCATCTGAAGTCTGCTTTTTGTTTCTGTGAGAGACCCTTTCATTTTTACCTATTCCACCAGTGTTGGTCTATTCTAGTCTTGTTGATGCTCTTGAATTACATGCTAAGCATAAAAAAACAAAGTCAGAGAAGTACTGCTTTCTTTAAAAAAGTGGGCAACCGTAGGAGAATGTTCTCATCTCAGGCCAAAGAAGGGTGTTCTCTCTTGTTGCTGGGTCAGTACCACCAGGGAGTTGGGCACTACCAGAGCAGAAAGGCAGAGTCATTAGTTACAGCCTAGTACCACAAAGCCTCTAGACATTTCCTGGTGCAACAACATAACCAGGTAGAGGATAGGTAGGAAACATGAGATATTGCAGAAATTGGCACAAGTCGCATTGATACAATAGCAGCAGTAACAGGACAATGAAATAAACCTTTCATTGCTATAGCATCTGGATTATCTTTTCATAAATGTTTCAAGAATAGATTACTTTTTCTGAGAAAACCATTTTCTGTCCTTTTCTCTCAGAGACTTTGCTGGAGTGTCCTGATACTCAGTACCCTGTGATGCCTGCTCCTTTAGAGTTGGCACCTTCACAGATAAATTAGTTTTAGCACATGCTTTTCTCCAGAGACACAAAGCCAAACCAGAAACATTACTAAGTGTTTTGTTCCTAGGATAGGAAAGGCATTATAATTTTGAAGAGGTCAAGGGGAAAAAAGTTGTTTTATTTATAATACATTTCCCAGCCTTACGAAAGGTCTTTCAAGCAAAATACATCATTTTTAGCGGTACTTCCTGACATGAACCTCCACATTAACATTCTGTTTGTAATACATTTTACATGT
The DNA here is from genome assembly GCF_011077185.1 of Oxyura jamaicensis. Classification (NCBI taxonomy): domain Eukaryota; kingdom Metazoa; phylum Chordata; class Aves; order Anseriformes; family Anatidae; genus Oxyura; species Oxyura jamaicensis. The sequence continues at coordinate 74,776,986 of NC_048926.1, read as the reverse complement.
TCTGTGGCACATTTTTAGCCTCTCTCCTCTAGCTCCATTTGTTACTGGAATTTGAAAGTTAAATTTTACAAGCAGGACAGAAGAATGCCTGTGGCTCGGAATTTTCTCACTGTCCTAGCTACAGAAATTAAAAGCAGTGTTGCTCTTTAAGAGCAGTGGCAACCTTTTTCCTCACATGAAGCATGTCCTTGACAAAATCTGAAAGATGTTCTGTTAACAGAGAGATGAGGTTGGGAATGTTGAGAATGAGAATTACTATTTGCCAATTGTTATTGTCTGTCTTCCTGCTTCCCGGAGGTTGTCTTGGTAGAAAGACCACGGGTATCTAGATCACCATAACTGGAGTGCTGAAATTCTCAAGCATAGTCTCTTTTTGGGACTAGGACCCTACCCAAGTTTTTGAGCTACTTCTCAATGAAGTGAACACAAAACAAAAACTCATGTTAAAATTATGGTAATCCCACTATTTCCCAGTCTCTCTGGTAACCTCAACTGGGAGGATGAAGAACCTCCTTGAATCCAATAGGCAGCCTATGAAAAGCTTTAACATACAGGTCTGTGTGATTTGCTGAGCATACACAGTATAAACAGTGAAGCAGGAAGTCCATCTGTCTGTGTTGTTTCTCTATCAAATACTCCCACACACCCCATTGGGCTGAGACAGCTCTTACCAGTGATAACTGTGTGCATGTAGCTTGATTCCAGCAGTCCTGGAGCAAAACGTCTGAAGATAATTGAGCAGTGACAGCTGGCAGTAGATAGGATAGGTCATGAAGTGTTTGTCCTCTTAGTATTAGTTACTCTGTTCAGCTTCTTTGTTGTATTTTTAGAGAAATGAATGTTTAAGACCAACTCAAAAAAGTATTTGGCAGATGCACCAGTCAATAGGGGTGTGAATACTTGTCTGAAAATACCCAAAGATTAATTATGTACTCAGTAAAATATTTTGGAGTCCCTTTTTTAATTACTAGCAAAAGACCAGAGCATACCAGAGAAATCAAGTAACATCTTGGTTATATTAATGATGACAATTGCTCAAAGACAAAGAAAATTAGGAAAATCTACATTTTTTCAAATGAAACTCAGATCTATTAGCAAGACAGTATTTTGAATATCGCACCCAGCATAGCAATATATGAAAACTGCAGCAGCTTTTCAAATTCCAGAGTAACTTGTTAAAAGGTTATACAGCACCAGGAGTGGAGGAGGTGGCTATGTATATAAGATGCCTTGTCTCTTAATGTCTATTTTAGAAGTCTAAAGGATGATGTGTTATTGTCTCCTGGATAATAGGTGTATTCTGTTTGTTATATTTTGGAGCTTAAAACTGCAAGCCTCCCCGATGTCCAAGTCGTCAGACCTAACAGTCAGTCCCAGCACTTGTGTAGAACTGAACTTAGGTCAAATTTTTTTGTGGTGGTTCCTGTGATTGCAAAAGCCGTGGTGGTTTGTGGTTTGTGTTTTTGGTTTTTGTTTGGATGGTAGGGGGAAGAAGTAGTCTTTATACAAAGAGAAAATCAGGGTACTCAGGACTGTGTTCATTTAGGTTTTGAGTATGTCCAAGGGTGGAGAGCTTATAATGCTTCTGAGAAACCTGTGTGATCACCTTTATAGTAAAAATCCCATTTTCCACTGTTTTAGTGGAATTTCTTGTATTTCATTTTGTGCCCATTGTGTGTTGTTAGCACCTCATGCTACTTCTGAGAAGAACTTTTGTGAGACTTGCTGAGTTCATTCTCTGCCAGTTACTTAGAGATGCTGGGGAGTTGAGTGCTGTGGGTAAGAAATACTAGATTTTTTTTACAAAGATCTGTTTAAGAACACCACTTACTTCGTTAAGATTCTTGCAGTATGTTATTGACGAGAGGTTACAAAGTTCATTCTCAGATACTCAAAGAACACATTTAAGTTGGAGAAGTTTAAAGGATGAAGGAAAGATGACTGCATGCAATGAGAGTGACACATTGCATGAAGAAAAGATGAAGATAGGGTGAAAAAGGATAGTAAAGACAAAAAATGCATGCATAGATTACACACATGATTTTGATCACCCATCAATTATTGCATGAAAGAATCATGAGTATCTAGTATATTGTTTCACTAAAGTAAAAATCATTGAAGTGCTAGACTAGACCAGCACAAAATCATTGCATTTTAAATAACCTTTCTTTTTATTATTTAAATACCCAGGTTCACTATATAGTTATATGTTTTCCTAAACTCTGGATGCAGTTCCTGCTAGGCAAACATTCCCGGAAAGCTTTTCTGATAATTTCTTGTATGGAGGTAACAGCTCATTCTCTAGAGCTTGTGTAGCAGTGCAGAAGAAAGTGGTGAAAAATACAATTGGGAAGCAAAATCTCTAACTATAGAATATTTTTAGTGCCTCTCCTGAAAGAAGCAACAAAACCTAAAGAGGATAAGATTTGAGTGAATGGAACAATGGAAGTAGCAGTGTTCAGTGACCTAAAGACACGCCAGTGAAATGAGATGTTTGCTGTTTAAGAGAGGGGGCACAGGAGGTGTAGAGGAGCAGTATCTGTTTTGTGATTTACGGAACAATATTTATCTTGCTACCTAGGTCTGCATTACTCCTGTGACATGACCAACTTGGGATTGCTTAGGATTCTGTGGTGAGATGCCACAGCTCCATCAAAAACTAGGGTTGATCGTGGTAGTATTTTTTTTTTCCTTTCAGAATATTCATTTAGATATAATTTCCTGCCAGACTTGGATTTTCTGCTTGCAGGAAGAATGAAAGCAGAGGAAGCTTGAAACATGGTGAGATTCACAGAAAGATTTAGCTTTGCCATTTCCCTTTGTGAATGATACACAGCTCCCTTTCTGAACCCATCCCTAAGAAATTAAGACATTTTTGTATTTGAAATTATAAGTCAAATCTATACCGTTTTTTGTAGTAAAGCGTAATTTATTTTTTAGTATAAATTTAATGGTGATTATGTTGTATTGCATATAGTTAGTAATACTTTTTAATGGGAATTATTTATCTTAGAGTGAATAAGTGATCCTCTGGGAAAAAATAATCATCTAGTCCTGTTGAACACTCATCCCTTGGTTTGTAGCTTCTCTGTAATTCCTAGGGTGAAAATAAATACAATGTAAGTGGTCTATTGGTACAGCAGAGATAAATGGCTTTGTGATAAAGGGCTTTCTGTTTCACTTCTGAGGCACAGCGATGGTTCTTCCTGTCCTACAACAGATAACATTCCCTTTGAAGACCTTACATAGGTTATTCCCTGCATGGTGTACAAGGAGCAGTGTAGTTTTTGTGATTAATCTTGGATAATGTGATTGTGAAAGCTAGGTTCCAACTTAAACCTTTTAAGGCAAGCTCCTCCTGGCAAGGATCCTGAGTCTGACTGATGTTATCAGTTAGTAACGGCTTAGTTGTGTAAAGTGAGACAGATTAACCCATTTCAGTTTGTTTCCCTGTAGACAGATGTATTAATGGCAAATTCTGTATGGTAAAATCCTCTTTAAAAGCCAAATACTGAACAAGGAAGGGGATTAGGCCCAGGATCAAATGTTTACGGATTAGATGCAGAACGTGTAACTGAGGCAGTAACAAAGAACCTCAGCACTGTCATTGCTGTGGCCGTTAGGTGACTGAAGAAGTCTTTGGTTTTGATTTTGTTTTACAAACTTAACATCAGAAGCACAGAAGTTGGAGGTTTAGAAGTGCTTGTGACTGTAGTTTTAGAGTTTCATTTTGCCTTGGAGTAGTGACTTCCTACAGCAGGATTTCGTACGATAACTTTTTATTGCACAAGACTTCATTTTTTATTTCTAAGGGCTGTTATTGGCACAAAGGAAATGGTGAGTCTGCCAGATATTTGTACACACTAAGCACAGATTGAATACAATACAGATGGTAATAACTTTTTGCTAATGTGAAAAGAATGTTTTATTTAAGATCTGGAAGAACTGCTGAAACTGACTGATCTGTCCTCTGAAGGAAGTGTAGACAGGAAAATGGGTACTAAAACAGGCAAAGAGGAGGTGTTTCTAGTGGCCCTACGCATTATTTTGCAATCATCATTCAATCAATCAGCATTAATTGTTTTATTTTGTTTGTACTTATCCCTTAATACTAATTTATAGCAGTTATCAAATTGGCCGTGTTCTCAGTTATGAAGGTCATTCAGCACTTTATTTTCAGTTATGGCTGGTGCTCAGTTTTGTTGTTAAAATCAGAAGCAGATGGGGATCTTCATACCAAAGAAGCAGGTTTCCAGGATCCTTTTAACTTCCCAGTACTGTTCAGTGGGCTCTTAAGTTTGAAAAACCTGACAATGTATGAAAGGACCGCAGAGCATGGTCATGCAAGAAAAGCATCGTTGCATTCACACAGTCCATGAAGTTGCTGGGGACTGGCCAAATACATGGAGCCCCTGCGTGCGTGCTTGCAAGTTGAGGGGTTAAGTGAACAGAAATCTAAAAACAGATGAAATTTCTGTATGAAAAAATATGTTTTAATGGGACTTTCTGGAGAGGAAAGGGTAGAGGTGTTTTGGAGTAGAGGAAGATGTTAAAGTCAGGGTTAAAGGAAGCAAAAATGATGTGGAGTACCACACAGATATTGGAGAGAGGGGGCGAGTGATGCATCTTTGTAGTGACTGTGCGTAATGCGAAGGCTTTTCAGAAGACATGACAACAAACTTTTACTTGGATTGTTAGCTGCTCTGGATGGTGGCCTGCTCTTTATGCCACTGTACTTTTTCAGAAAGATACAAAACACCATCTGGGCCACCAGACATATACAAATGATGTAAAAAAAGACGTCTCTTTTTTTTTTCTGTTTCCTCAAATGTTGAATGTTTCTTTCTCTTGTTCTTTTCCACTGCTGTTATACAGCAGGGAATATGTATCTAGAGTTACAGCTGCAAGTCTTGTGGGCCAAGCTATTCAGTGGCTTTGGTTCGTTTTGATTTCTGGGGTCAATATGTAGCAATCCTGTCTGTCAGTTCCTGTGCTCAGTTCCTTTGCTCAAATCCGTCTGTGCCTGAATGTTTTAGTACCTCAGGTAGCATCAGCGCAACTTCATGCTCCCTTAACCACCAGCTCTGTGTGTGACAGAAGTGCTGCCCCAGAGAAGAGGTTGCCCTTTCAGATGCAGGGGACAGAAGAGCTACTGGCTGCTTGCCATATCTCAGGCTCGTACAGCTAAGAGACATTTGACCCTTCGTAAATGGTCTTTTCCTGACGCTTACCACTTACTGTAGCCCATGATGTTCATTTTTAAAGAGGGCTTGATAAGCTATTGTTCATGGGACTTACAGCCCACAAACCTTTCTTGATCTCACAGAAAAGACACAGAGGGTTTGTGTACGCAACATTTTCGGAGGGTATTGGTGGCTGTGTAGTTTTATGGAGCAGAGATCCTTGCTAATTTAGTTATATAGTCCTTCTGAGATACCTGTTGCCCTGGCTTGACTACCGGGAGTCAAGGTAGCATGTTAATTGGACATACAGACACAACCCTCGATTTGGGGAAAATTCGGATGTTTGATCGCTACCTATTATGAGCAGGACTTGCTGAAAATTGATGCTGTGTATAATGCCATCCGCTACCTTCATATGCAGAGTTTGTGCAGCTTTGTGCTTTGCACAGTAGGAAATGGTGCTGAAGTTATATTACTGAAATTAAAAGACAGGTCCTGCCAAGACTGAGCTTTGTTCCTCCTTCTGTGCATGTTACAACATAATCGTGGGTTGAAATGACATTCTGCTAGACCAAGCTGCATGCAGGTGGGATCTTCCGAGAATTGCGTTGGCAGCCTCCAGAATGTCTCTTAACCCTAAGCAAGTTGTGGTTTCTTCCCCAGTTACACGCATTTCACCACTTGAACAAACTTTGAGGGCATTTTCTTTTTCCATAGGGGTGATAGAGGCCCATCTTTTTTATAAATGCAATTTGCAGATTGAAAATTCATGCTGCCTAGAGATGCTACTGTTGAAAAAAACAAGCAAAATATGGTTGAAGCATATGTTTTTCCTCATCTTGTTTTCAGAAATAAGAGACATTTTTAATGAAACAGCTTAAGACAAACATCCTGGGCGGAAAATTTCAGCCTGAATAGTTAAAGGGTTGATAGATGTTTAAGTTGCTTATGTTCTATTTTAAAATAGCGCAGTTTATACTGAACATGTTAATTAAAAGTGTTAATTATAAATATCACTGCATCATTCTCTGCTTGCAATACTGCTTGTTTTAGAGCAGCTCTTTCAGAACACATTTTGAAATGAGGCATTTGTATTTTTTTCTTACTGGTGGTCTTCATATTGTCTTTTGCCTTGTCTTTATCTTCCTGATTCTTTTCATTCTGGTTTTCCACCTCATTCTTGTTTTCCACTTATGACACAGGTAAATGAAGAACAATGGGTTTGGTTTGCAGAGGGTTGTGTCTGCAAGAGAATTTGGTTTCACTCCCTTTGGTTTTTGCATACAATTAGTAATAAAATCAAACCCAACAGCAACACTTCACCTGGCAGCATTTCAGACCACAGTGCCAATGGTCTGTGCTTTGATTTACAGCGCATGTGGTTGGTTTTGCTTTAAAAATCTACCTGAAATCAAAGAACTGCAAAATCAAATTTGTTCTGAAATTTGGCCTGGCTTAGTGAGAAGGTTGTAAAATCTCTGCAGGTTCTTTGGACCAGCCTAACACGTGAACTGGAATCTAGACAAGTTTCATTTTATAAGTCTTAATTTAAGATTTTGAAATAAAACTTAATAAAATGATAGAACTATAGAACGGTTTGGGTTGGAAGGGACTTTAAAGATCATCTAATTCCAGTTTCCCTGCCCTGGGCAGGGACACCTTCCACCAGACCAGGTTGCCCAAGGCCCCATCCATCCTGGCCTTGAATACCTCCAGGAATGGGGCATCCACAGCTTCTCTGGGCAACCTGTGCCACTGCCTCATCACTCTCTGATTGAAGAATTTCCTCCTAACATCTAATCTGAATATCCCCTCTTTTAGTTTAAAACTATTTGTCCTTGCCCTGTCATCTCAGTTCATCCCCTTTTTCGGAATTTGTGTTTGCAAGAGTGGCTTAAATACCCTTATTGCGCATCATATGATGACATGGTTTTTGGGACGTACTGTCAATATCATTGGAAGGCCTACCATATGCGATATGCTTTATTGATCACAGTGTAGTACAATGTTATTGAAATAAACTGGCAATTTGCATTTTACCAAGCTGAAAATCATGTATCCCTACTTTTTCCTAAGTTCACAGAGAAAGGAAAAAATACACTGTCAGAATCACCTGCTTCAGGGCCTCAGACAGCCACCAGGAGAAACTAGTGGTGGACCCGTATATACTTACTCTCTGACAGGCTGTGGATGAGTACAAGACTTCTAACTCCATAGGGTGGTTTCTTGTCCAAAATGCATTAGCACGTCATTTTTGGAGATGCTCTTCCTATTGTCCAAGAACAAGCATAGGGTGGGTAGAAATTACCATCAGTGCACAGTCAGACTGGAAAGATGAAATGGGCAGGAATCTGTGGGGCGTGTTTTCACTCAGGCACTTCTGAGTATTGTCACAAGTGTCTTGTACAAAGTATTTGGGAATTCCTAATTGATTGAATCCTTCAATCTGTAGATTGCAGCATGGTGGGAGGGGCTACAGGCAGTTTTTGATGCCATGAGAGATGAGCTAAAGTGTTGTTGGCAAACTAGTGAGAGAGAAAAGGACAACTCAACAAGGACAAATGTAGAGTATTACACTAGGGTGGAAATAACTAGCGGTCCAAATGCTTGTTATAGAAAGACTAGCAATAACTCAGAAGTGGGCTTTAGAATTTAGTGGATCAGAACATAATAAGATGGCATTAAAATATGTCAAATCATATTAGTTACATCACTCATGAAAGCAAAGCAAAAATGACCACCAACAGGAAAGCAGTTACCATTGTGGGAACCATGGAAGGGTTTTGATCTTTTAGGAGCAAGCAGTGTGCATAGAATAAAGAATTCTGTTGTTTTTTGTTTGTTGGTTTGTTTGTTTTGGTTTTGTTTGTTTGTTGTAAGCCACATTCATTTTTATTTCTTTAACAGGTTACCTTGTTAACCTTCAGTTGTTTGTTGTCTTTGACTTGGCATTCAACTCCTAAATGTACGATGGAGTAGTGATTATTGTCACTTCTGGGCTTTTGCTTTCGATTGATAAAATTACAGTTTCAAGGACTGCTTATTTCTCCAGGTTCAAGTTCCCTGATGTGGTTGTGCTGGTAGTGAAGATTGACTACATGACTACAGGGGTACACTGAGGGTGCATTTAGAAAAGCAAGCCACCCTGTGTACGTTCACTCTTTTGAAGCTTTCTTAACAGCAGTTATACCCATATTCTTTCCTTTTTATTTGTTAATTACTAGCCTGGCAATGACTAAGAACTTGTTTCTGACCAGTCCCATGTTTTTGTCTGTCTATGAAACTTTCCTCTGTAGAGGGAGACTTATGAAGCCTCAGCAAGTATAGCTGTATTTTTGCATTGCACATGAGGTCTCCAAGATGCTTTGTTTTCAAGGCTATTGCTTCCAACGGTATGTTTGGTCTCGCTACCTTTTCCTTCCTACCCACACCTGTGTATATACATGCTCTATGATTTGTTCTCTATTGGTGCATACACTGTTAAATTGCTTTTGGGCTTACTGTATAAATTAGTCTTTCTTTCTCATCTGCCTTAGATAGGAAGAGAACAACATAGTCACTGTTTTGCTTTCCAGACACTCAGTCGATTTCACTTTTTAGACAATGAAATGGTAGAGGAAGGGCGGAAAGGAATATGTGGGAAGACAAAATTTCCAGTGGAAGCTCTAACCATTCATAGGTTATTCATATGAAAATGTACTATTGTGTGCGAGAGCTCTTTTCAAGATTTATATCTGGTTTTGACTGATTATTCAACTTTCATTGATATGCTTATCCATAGAGGATTTCTAGTAGACCCATTGGGGGGGGCACATTTTGAGCAAAATAACACTTAGTAAAATAGTTGTTTTTCTTAGTTATCCCTTAAAAACTGCAGAAGATTTCTCCATATATCACATACTCAAAGTCATGAGAATGAGTGTGGGTGTGACATGGTACGCAGCACATTTTCATGGTGTGGCTTGGTGAGAGGTTCGTGTCTCTGTCAAAATAAGCAAGTTGGGAACCAAGTGGCATTCATATGCTGAACAGAAAGACAACATTGGTCACGTGGCAGCTGGTTTATGCCTACATCACTTCCGTGGTGCTGAGACAGCTGGCAGCATCTGAACTTTTGTCCTATTGGTCTTGGACTAGATTTTCAATGTATTATCTATTTAAACTGCAATCTGAACAAAGCTGCTGAAACACTGATCAGTATCGTTGCTGTCTAACACATGGATGACTTTTATCATTCAGTGTGAGAGTGTCTTATTTCAGATCATGTCATGATTTCACAGCTGTGATTGGGCAGACATTGATCATCTGAAGTGTGAGTCAGTGTTTGGTGTTGTCTAACCATAGTCTTTGCTTGCAGGTGGTTGGTCTTTGCTATGGTGAGTAGTATTGTAAAGAGTCAATCTAGCTGTGTAATCCAAATAAAAGGAACCAAATCATGGAGGAAAGGAGATAACTGCTGCTAACACTTTACTGAAGTGTGTGATTTCATTTTCTCTTCCAGCAAATATTGCGGCATGCGCGTGGAAATTCCACAAAGGTGATATTTCTCATTACTGATGGATATTCCAATGGTGGAGACCCAAGACCCATTGCGGCATCCTTGCGTGAATTTGGAGTGGAGATCTTCACCTTTGGGATATGGCAGGGGAATACCCGAGAACTGAATGACATGGCTTCCCATCCAAAAGAAGATCACTGTTACCTTCTTCACAGTTTTACTGAGTTTGAAGCGCTGGCACGCAGGGCTCTACATGAAGGTATTAACCTGAGAAGTCCTATAGGCAGCACAGGGCTGAATATAAAATACTGTCTTGTAACTGCATTTCATGTAGTGCAGATTCCATATTTCTCTGATATTTCCTCTTACTCTCTAGCAGGGGTGTTCATTCCTCAGGTAAAAGAATAAACTGTTAGTGTGACTAACTCACCATCAGCAAAATGTAACCTAAATTCTCTTCCTTGGTATATCCATACTTGCATTTTATTCTACATTTTGTCCAAGGAGAACAGACTATGGTCTTGGTGCAGTGTAGAATAGATGAACCGTGTAGTTAGTTTTGTGGTTGTTTGTTAGATTTGAGGCCCCCAATACACATCTTAGGACTAGTCTTACTACCGAGTGTGTATTTTACACAACAACAAAAGCTAGCCTATTTGGAAATAATTTAGATCCCCGTGTATAAAGGTAAAGACAATTCATTTTTATGGCCTTACATATTCAATAACATTGAAACAAGCAAGAGGTGGAAAGTTTGAACTTTACTTTTACCCTTTTTCAGTCTACTTTACTGTAAAGTAGAATAAAGGTTCTACTTTAAAAGTTTTTCATGAGAAGTTTAGCAACTGAGAACACATGAGTAGACCTTCATATGTAAGCCAGTCCTGCCTGAATGACAGCACATGCATCAGACTACCAACTAGCATTTATTTGCTGTATTTAATTTTTAAAAGCTCACTACTTTTACACAAGTAGTTTGCTTTACTGCTGTTCTGTTTATTCCAGTTAAGGTTTAGCTGTTTTGTGTAAATACTTGAAATATTTTTTTTATATCACCAACTGGCTGTAGGTCCCATTACCAAATGCTCCCCTGATACCAGTGACAGCATGCAGCAAAACAAGGATAGGCTGTCTCAGCAGCTTCAGTAGGGGGTGAGACTGCCTTCTGGCAATGTTAGAATCAAGCAAAGCCAGGTGAGAAAACTTGGGGATTTTTGCATCACTGGTTTCAGAGAACATTTTGTCAGAATAAGAACACCATTTATTTTATTTTATTTACATTTTATGTCAATAAATGTTCTACTTCATGCTGCCATCACTACAGTTTAGAACTGGACCTGGAACCTAAGTGTTTTTTTTTTTTTTTTAATATTACGCTAATGACATAATGTGACACTGGGGGGGTAATTGGGGTTGGATTTTTTGTTAATAAATTGATATAATTTCAGACCTGCCCTCTGGCAGTTATATCCAAGAAGATATATCACATTGTTCATATCTCTGTGAGGCAAATGAAAACTGCTGCGACATCATGGCAAGCTGTAAATGTGGCACTCACACTGGCCAGTTTGAGTGCATCTGTGAAAAAGGATACTATGGAAAAGGACTACAGCATGAATGCACAGGTGAGTCTCATGTCTCTGTGCTTGTGTTTCTTCTCTGTGTGCCCTGGATATGTAGCTAATTCAGTCTAGGGAGGTCAGCTCTTTTGGGGATTATGAACCTGAATCAGAACGGATTTGTGGCTTTTGGAAAACTTTCTGGCTAAAACGTGTAAGAGTTGTAGCAGTCAACCTCACCCTGCTCCCTCCAGCAGCAGCCAAAAGAGATCTCCAGGAAAGGTAAGAGTAGATCAAATGTTCAGACACATTAAAAATGGTAATCACCGAAAAGGTAATCACCTAAAATGGCATTCACCAAAATATTTTGACTGCAGATTTACTGAATCTGAAGTAGTATCTTCTGCATTTAAGAGCTCCTGGTGATTTTTTCCATCATGAATTTTACTGATCACATTTTGAAATTCCATAAACTTTCCTGTTTGGAGAGGTGCTGTCTATGTGCATTTTTGCAGGATAAATACTTGGTGAATGCTACAGTCAATTAAATGTTCTTTAATTCTCTCATGTTGACTTCCATTAACTAAAGAGGAAGAAGGCATTTTGGTTGCTAAACAGAAAGTTGTCATCACATTTCACTGAGATAGTTCTTGTTACTGCTTTTGGAATAGTACTGCTTTTAACAGTATTCATTTAAAGTGTACAATTGAAATAACAACAGTTCACAGCCCTTTATTGCATGTCAGGATAAAAACATGGAGGCAAAATTCTGGCTCTCTGAGTTCCCTGCAAAGTTGTTCATAAGCAAAGATGAAAGCAAGGCTGTATTACTAGGCAGAGGACTTCAAGCTTATTTATTTTTTTTATTAATAGATAGAATTTCCTAGGGAAGTAGCAGGGAAAGTTGAGCCACTGGTCTTCAGTGGAGTTGTGTTTCAGCTCTGGGGGATACCAGATGCCTTTGTTTAATAAGGATATAGATAAAAAGATAAATAGCAGGTTTCAGTATGAAGTTTCGTTTTACAGACATTTATGAGTTCAGTTGAAAGCCTTCATGCAGTCAAGATAATCTAATGAAATAGTTGTTCACATACTGCAGTGATTATAAGAAGTGAAGGGAAACTGTGCTTGCAGAAAAAGATAAGCAGGTTTTGTCCAACTCCATTGGTGCATATGGGACAAAAAATGCCAAAACTGTCAGTATATCTGAACTCTGTTACGTTTTGTGAGCTGGATAAAAGGAGTACTTATAATCAAGTATTTCTCAGCTAGAAACAAAATGCAGTGTTTACATTGATTTTACATCCTCGTATTCTCATTTACACTCTTCATGCATAATCACATAATCTATGGATCGTGGTTGTATAGCTGTGTTTGAGTGCTGTGCTGCTTATGTTGAATGTGATTTTCATCACATGCAGAAGGCTTCTCGATGTAACTTGTGAGAGTTGATAGCTCTGCTCAGACAATAGACACAGGCAGGTTTGTGACTAGAAGCTGAAGAATGCCTTTAAGGAATGTTTTAATGGAGGCTGTGATGGCTGTATTCCTGCACTAGGAGTAGTAAAAGATTACACCTAAGCTTGCAATGGGGGAAAGGTATTGCCTGCCACCAGTGCAAGAAACGACTGAGATACTACAGTGTTTCTGTTGGGAAGCTTTATCGGTTTTATTTTGCTCCTTAAGGATTATCACAAGGTAAATGTTAATTTTCCTTGTGCCTCTTGGGCATCTTTATGTTTATCTGCTTAAAATTAAGTAGGTAAGTATTCAGGAATCGGTGGGGTTTTGATTGCAAGATGAGCAGAGGAATGCAGTAGAGTCACTGGCACATTGGATGAGAATCTCGTTTTATGTAAGTGATAAGAGTTTACCAGTGTGTTCACTTAACTCCAAACAAAGATAAGCTATTACATTCAGCTTATTTTCAGATGTAATTCTATTTTTTTTATAAAGTCAATTTTTCATTTTTAGTTTCTTCTGGAATTTTAGTCCATTTTGTTCACCTCAGCTGAATGTCCTAGTAACCTACTGACCAAAATAAAGTCAATATTTCTGTTTCTATCAGTGTCATTAAATACTGTTTCGAGCTATTCCTGAAGAAGTTAATGTTACCCTTTCTATACAAAAGGAACTTTTCATGGGTGAGCTTGCCTTTTGAGTGCCATTAGAAATGGTAAAAGTCTGACTTACGTTTACGGATATTTGACAACTGCAGAGGAAAAGCTTCATTTTGTTACAATCAGCAGGTGCTCGTAAGGTAAGTTTTTAAAAGGGATTGGTATTAGATACACTGAAATAAAACTATGATTGCAGCCACTTGCTTTCTGTGTGAAGATAAAAGGTGCGTACGTATATTTTGTGGAGAGTTTGACCAGAGTAACTCAAGCTTGTTCTTTTAAATATGTCTGATCAATTCGACTATTTTATTCTTCCTTAAGACAGACAGAAACAAAAGGCAACATGTGTTCTTTAAATGAAAAAGACATTCTGAAATCTTCTTTTTTGAAAAGGATTCAAAATCATTTTTTTAACATTTCCCAGCTGAGGATAGCTGTGGATTTGTAAAGGACAAGGAATCTTAAGAATGCCTCTTTACTTTTCTTCTGTGTATAATGAGCAGGAGGACTTCTGGCAAGTTTACGTTGACAGAACTTACATTTGATTGGTTAAATATGCAGATACCATACTAGCCTGTGTTTACTTAATGAAGTAAAGTATTTTTTAAACAATTTTTCATTAAAGTGGGAAATTGTTTTTCTTCTGTAGTGTATCTGTTACTTTTGCTATATTGGTTATTTTCTGTTGTTATTTTCTGTATGGCCTTATGCTTTTGCATTATGCCACTTTATTGATGTTTATGGTTTTAAATGTGAAGCACCAAAATAACTATGTACAAATCATAACAGTACTTTAATTTCCTCATTACCTGAAAAAAACACCATAGAAAGCTTCCATAAAATAAAATAGGAGCCACATGCTTTGTGCTGAAGAGCAGAAATTGGCTTCAGTGACCACCTCCTGTTCTTTGCAATATTGTTGATGATGTGCCATAGAAAGAAGAACAGACTGACTGTTCTCTACTTTAGAAAACAAACCAAACAAAAGCCTCTTGGCCCACATTATGAGCCTTATGCAGACAGGGACATCTGTGACAATTAGCAGAAAAGAAGGGAGAAAGAGGAAGAACAGAGACCTTGTCATAATCAGTCCCAGTTATTGTATAGTACGTAAACACCTTTTCTTCAATAAGTCTTCACTTTTTTTTTCTCCTGCCTTTCCTTGATTACAAATGTTAAGTTTCAAACTAAATGCAACCAAACAAAAATACGGATGTCAGCAAAAATATATCTGTGACCTTCATGGTCTTCCACTCCATCAATAAAAAGACGAGCTATTAAAGGCAACTGCTTGTTCCATGGAAAGCTAAAATGTCCAGCTGTATCTTCTGTCCATTTGTATCTTCTCTGTATTAGGAAGCTAGGTAATACGTCTTTTACATAGCCTTTTTCCACATTTTTTTTCAGTGAGACTCTCCAGAGAATGAGGTTCTTTTTTGGCAAGTGGTTTGATGGATCTAATGACCTTACAGATTCATGATAGGGAAAAAGGATGACACCTGTCACATTTATCTAATTGGTTACCTCCTGAGCAGAACCACAGGTATCAGGGAGGGCAGGGAACTGCTGTCTTACAGCCAGTCATTTCTTTTATTGAACACATGGACCACATTTTTTATAGCACAATGTGTTCATGAAGATGACTTACAGTTGGCAGGGCAGAATTAGTAAATATAGTACTTACATGGTATGCTAGTTATTCCTTACTTTTTTTTAATTTTGGTCCACTACATGTGTATAATTATTGAAATGTAGAATTTCATCATATATATAAATATTCAGTAGCTTACCTAGGCTTTGCAGTTTTTATGAGTATGTAGCATTGTTAGTTATCATCTGCATTGCCATCAGGCCAGCAGTTTTGCCTACAAAACAGCACATCAGTTAGATCTGTAAAAAACATTTCCAGGAAAATTTGAAATCATGTGAACTGTGACCTTTTTCTTCTCTTCTCTCTCCCTTTTTTTTTTTTTTTTTTTAAATTTTAACTCAGAACACATTCACTGAAAGACTGAGAAGAATTTCAAGGAAATGCAGGAGGTCCAGCAAGGCAGGGGGGTCTACATATTGCATTTTATGATTTCTTGGATTTTGGACCCTATTTTCTTTTTTTTTTTTTCTTGTTTTTAATGAGATTTCCAGAATGTTCCTTTTGAGAATGCAAAGCAAAGCCTGATGTTCATGAGTTGGACAGCTCTCTAGTTAGAAAAAAAAAAAAAGGAAAAAAAAAAAAAAGAAAACACAAGTTTTGCATAGTATATTACTTACTAGCAGTTCTTTTTTTAGTGAGATAGGAAGAACGATAATTCCAGTAGTGATTGGAATGGTCCATTCAAAGAAAGCAAAACATCTGTTCTGCCATGATGTGTTTTTCTTACCTCCCTTCTGTTAGGAGCTTCTCCCTGCCTGGAAGCCAGGTCACCCTTTCTCCACATTCATTTTTTTAACTGTTTCATTAGCTATCCTGCAGGTGTTCTGGCTTAATGAATCTTTGTCAGCCATCTTGAATTTGTCATACTCTATGTGGAAATTCTCTTTAAAAGCTGACAGAACTGCAGATTTTCTGCATCTTAGAACTTAGTTTCTTGCTGTCTCACATGGCAGTGCCATTTCATTCTGTCATCCATTGAATCTGTGTCTTAGATAGGATTTTGTTTTGGTTCCCTTACTCTCTTTTGTTTTTAATTTCTGAATCAGAAAAATACTCTTGGAGCATAGCTCTCACTGAAAGCTTCTGCTGAGGCCTGCAGCCAATGAAAACTGACAAACTGAAGAAGGAGCATCTCATCAAGGGAAATATCATATGGCTGCATTGTGCTTCCTTGTGCCATATAAACCTGCAAATCTGCATAAGCAAAAAGAAGCAAATAAACATTTTAAACTAGATGAGCTGAAAGAACTGAGATTACAGCTGGGTAAAGAAGTTGAGGTATACATGCTTAATAAAGCATTAATTAATGTTTACAAAACCTGGACAGTTTGGAGAGACTTGGAGTTAGACTACTCTACTGTAGAGACAGCACAGCTTGCCTGGAGAATCCTTTCTCCAAGAGTAACGGCTGTCAGGGATATGCTCCTGTAATTATTACCTTGCAATCATGATCCTCTTTCTGTCACCCTTGGGGGTTGAGATACCTTTGTGTATGTTACTCTTTAACTTGTAATTTATTCTTTAAAAAAATACTTCTCCCAGGTGGAGCCTTTTGTTGCAGCCTCTTTTGCCTTTGATAATATGCAGAGTTTCCACTGTGATTATATTGTGTTAAAATCACTGGCTGTCATGAAAGGAGAAAACAAGAAGGCAGGAATCTAAAACAAAGGAAAGTTGCAAAATACCAATGACTAAGCAACAATGAATTGATGTTTAATTAATACCGGCAAAACCATTCCTCGATGGCATTTGTATTTTTTTTTTCTTTTTGTTATGAACCCTTTTTGGCTCTTTATGGGTAACAATTTGAGCATAACATCACGATGGATAAATACAGAAGAAAAGTAAATGAGCATGTTTTTCTATTGAAGGTATCATAACATCATGATGGGTAACTACAAGAGAAATGTAATGGATCTCTTTTTTACATATGCTGAAAGACAAGTGGATGAAAAGGGTGGATTTAGGAAACAACAAGTGCTATTATAGGCAATGACATGAAAGTTTAGTAAGTTAATTTTCTTTAAAAAATGTTTATATAATATTTACAGAATATAATGTAAAAACATTTGTAGTTATTGTTTACACAAAGACTAAAAGAAGTGGCTTGTTATAGATAATTTATTTGGAAGATAAATCTGGAAGCATGCAGTCATGGTCTTCAAAATTTTTAACATTGAAATCTTCTTTCTCAAAAATTTTGCCCCTGAAGTCCAATATTTCCTGCTTTGCTTTTGGAAATTCAAATAGAGATTCTCCTGCTTGGTATGGTACAAAACAAAGCAAAGGCTGAGGATAAAAGGATTGAAATGTTCTAAGATTTCTCAGAATGGAACACACAATGGAGATACAGTACTTTGTTTAGGTAATTCAAAAGCATTACGGCAGTAATTTCTTCTTGTCAGGAGGGGCTTCTTTTGCAGGAATGACTTCAACAAAGATGAATAATGTCTTGCATGATGGAGGAGTATGTTTGCATTTTAAGTAGATTCCAGCACCAAACTAGTTTATTTGTGACCTGTACAACCTGCTTCATGAATGTAGGGCAGTGGGAGCTTCTTTTGCTGAATTCAGTCCTTGTGCAGGGTGATACAGAAAAGGTTCATAAAACACAGTAGGTATGAAGTGATAACAGGTTTTGTCAATTATTAAAGCCAATTATTATTGTCAATTATTAAATTCTTATAGTAGTAAAAAATCTTTGATCTGCTTCCCTTTGTCTTTGAAGGCAAAAGTAGCAAAAATTTGGAATATTAATCCAGATTCAATCCACCAGAAAAACTCTTTAATAAACCCTTAAGTTAGACAGTGAGCTTTCTAAACCACTGTAGAAGTGGGAAAATTTTAACATCTAACCAATGACTGTGTAAAAAGGGAGCTTTGCTTGATCAATTTGATACAAGGTTTTTGAGTGAAACAAATAACCTGTGCAGCTACTGGTGGGGTTTTAGCCATGTTCAGTTTTAATAACCTTTTTGAAATGAATTAGGTGTATTTCCAGTAATGTTAATGAATTTGGGATTGAGTTCTTGGAAGTGGGTGACTTATTATTTTCTTCATCCCCAGGCCTTAGGTACCAACTTACATAAATCTTGTTTTGCAAAAGTAAAAAATTTATGTAATACAAGAGCTAGTGTGGATAATGGCGATTAATTGGTACATAATTTTTCTAATTCTGCACCACATAGCTTGTTTCCTTTGCATTTCCGACTGAACAGTAGGGAAGAAACACAACCCTAAAACTAAGCAAAACCCACTAACTTTTAAAGTTTTCCTTGTATATCTGCACAGTTTCTGAGGGAGTTCTTTAAATGTGAAGTTGTAGGGTAAAGATGAAAACCCCAACTGAATTTTGGCATGTACAGACCAGAAAAACAGAGGTAATTTCTACATCTGTGTGCAACATTAAAAATGTATCACCCTTTCCAACTAGTTGTCATCTGAGGCATTAGAAAAAAAGTTTCAAATTCAAAACAGACTTTTTTGTACTAAGTATGGAGATATTTCTGAAATATATGTGGCATAAAATTGGGAAGCAATGCACAATTTTCCCTTCTTTTTCTTACCATGGAAGTGGCTTGTCCTGGTCACCTCAGACTGTCATGCAAATAAAATCTCTGGCCAAAGTTTTATGTGCAATTAGAGGAGAAAAAGCTGCCATATGGAGGGCTTGAGAGGAGCAGAAGCCATGCTCTGAATAGACACAATTTAGAAATAGATTCCAGCTTTCTGTGTTGACCCAGCTTAGGCTGTTTCTGGAGTGCCCAAGCTGTGCTCTGGCCACAGCATAACCATTACAGGTGGCTGTCACAATGAAGGCTCCAAGTGTAAATGCAGCACAGGTAGCTTTATCCTTTAGTTAAAAGACTGTAAAAGCTTTAGTGTTAAGCCTAGGCATGGCCATGAGTTCCTAGACAGTATAAAAAGCAGGCTGTCTCACCTCCACTCTGATTTTACACTGTTCACTGTTGGAGATTTTATGGTGGGAAAACATCCTAGGGTAAATGGGCTCTGAAGCATCAACTTTGAAGTACTTGGAACATTACCAGGACTTAATCGTGCTACAAGTTACTCATGAGATTTAGCCTTAGCTTTTGTACCTGTGAGGTTGTGACAAGGTGTCAGGATTCCTAGCATCTTTAAGTTGCTCTGGAAAAACCTTATCAAAACTGATTCATTTAACCAGACTGGAACATAGAACTGTTACTGTGACAAAATCAGGCAGTCTCTGTGTCTCTGGATCTGAAGCTGGTTGAAGTGCACATGGTGTGTTTGTTACTTGGTCAAATGAATTTGACTTTTAGCTCTCAGAATGAGTTTCCCATAGAACATGGAGTGTGGGAATATTTTCATTTTATTTTTAAATCCTTGACTTACACTGTGGTGTTCACCATACCTAGGCCAGTGAATATTTCAAAGTATTCTGTAAGAACAAGCACTATTACTTTTAGCATTTTAAGCAATATTTTCTACTTCTCTTGCAGTATTAATCTCGTATTTTTGTCTAAAACATAGTTCAAATCATTTTGCAAGTGTTCGGAGGTGGTCTTCTGATAATTGCTCTGGAGTTACCCAGATGCAGCTAACAGGAAAATGAAAATATAAAAGCAAAGCTGCACAAAGCTGCACCCAAACAGTCATAGAGACATTCCTCCCACTGTCTTCTCTGCATCTGAGTACCACCATCATAAGGGAAGAAAGTTGGTGGCAAGAAGAGATGGGATGGGTTCTCTGTTGCCTCTTCTGTTCAGACCTGCCCAGTGTCTCTGTGGAAAGTTATCTGGCAGGTTCCTCAGGTCATTTCACAATCACTTCCAGGGAAGAAATCCTCTGTCTGTGTCTTCTACAGCTGTGCTTCTGCCTTCTTCCCATTGCACACATTGTCTGTTTCTTCAGCCACACTCTGGTACCTCTCCAACAAAGGCAGCTTGGCAGCAAAAAGAGCGTGCTACAAAAAACTCCTTGATGAAAGAGGGGTAAAAACCCACTCAACTTGGAGCAGAATTAGGGCAAATAGGTTGCAGACACTTTATAGGCTTAATCTGTCTGTCAGAAAATCAGCAGCCAATAATGGATGGGAACAGTTTCATCTGCTGTTTTGTAAGCCACCTTGTTTTCTTCTATCATCCCAAAATTTACGGCAGATGACCCAACCTTCCCACCCAGAAGCAGTGCTGACTGCATGGAGGAGTGTGACAAGACCCCTTGGGAATGCGAAAGCAGCAACACAGATCAGTTTCATCAAACAGGAAATTGGTTTCTCCTGGTTTTGTTGGTGTTTTGATGAAAACAAAGATCAGGACTCTCCACAGAAATGGGAACCTCTTCAGGCCAAAACCCTTGGGTTTAATTTGTTACCATGCAAAACAAAGCCAGATCAGCAGCTCACACTTCCAATGCAGATGTTTTAGTAGGGACCACATCTGTAGGTAGTTTGAACATTTGATTTTATTTTTCCCTTCAGTCTGAATTTTTAAAAATTAGGAAGTATTTTCTTCTGTTATTTACCTTTGTAAGAATGAGAAGAATGAAGGGATTTTTTAGCGTGTATGGGGTGTGGAATTGAGGAAGATTATTTTTATAGAGGTTAGTTAACTATATAATATGATTGTAGTTATGTGATTTAGTTAGAGTCTGAAACTGACGGATTTGAAGAAAAAAATCATTAAGCACTACATTACAGTTACTCATTAGTGTAAAGTGTATAAGATTGACAAAATGTCCATCTGTATGTGCACCTGTACTGATTTTGTGCAAAGCTTCACCCTACTGTAATAACTAAGATCTGGCTCCTTCTCCTGGCCATGAGGCAAATCTACCATTTTGTGTGTGTGTGTTTTTTTTTCTTTCTTTTTTCCATGAGAGCAAAATAAAAATTCTGAGGATAGCTAACAAATAATTGGATCTTAGGCCCGTGACGTTCAAACAAAGGGTGTTCCCTTGTAAATGCTATAGCAAACACCCATGCAAAGCTTCTGTCTCCTTGTGGGTTACAGGTTGTTACTCAAACAATAATACCAGAAGATACAGTATGAGAACTTTCCTACATTTATTGCTGTTAATTCCACATGTTCTTCTTTTTTTTTTTTCACAGTAATTATTGCTCTTAGTTCCAGTCTGTTGGCTGGTGAGTGCTTCACAGAACAGTGCACAGTGCCTGAATTCAGGCTTCCCTTCAGCTACATTTTTTATGGTTTTATGACAAAAGATTAATTACTACATTCTTACTGTGCTCCCCCAGAAAAACTGTTATCTGGAAATACGCAAAGGTAGTATTAAAAACTATCTAGGGAGAGACAGGAAAAATCAACATTCAGCTGCAATATAGAAGCATCTCCATCTATGTAGACTGGGAACTCTCTGAGTCACATTAATTTAAAGGCATGTATTTGTATTCTGAGTTTAATGTCTGCATAAAAACCCTTGGAGCTCTGGATGAAAGTGTTGGCCTCTTACTATGTTTTCTCTTCCTGACCCTCATTTCACATCTTGCCCAGCTGCTGCCTGCAGAACATCCTGCAAAGCCTGCATAGGCCTGGGAACTTCAGTCTGCTCAGTAACTTTAACAGCATAGAGGACAAGCCCAGAGCATGTTACAGTAGTGACAGTGTTTGGACTCACTCTGGGGAGCCCAGGCCACTCTAGAGGAGCTCTGGTACCTTTAAAACCAGCAGCTAACTAGTTTAAATCTTCTGCATCTTCTTTACCTCTTTGGCACAGAGGTGCCTTAGCCCTCGAGAGAGAAGATATGAAAGAAGGATTTGCCTGCAAGAAGGATTTGCCTGCAAGAACATGAGATGCTTCAGAACTTGCTCTTTCAAGTAACTCAGCTCACAGGATTGGATTTTTTAAGTACAAGAAGGAGTGTGGTAGGCTGGATAGCCTTATTGTATTTTGGTGTCAACACAGAACATAAGGAGAATTTGCCATACCTCATGGTTATACATCAGAAGAGCTACATATAATTAAGCTGGCGTTTCACTCGGTCTTCCATTCTTATGTCATGGAGTCATTGACTTTTATACCTAAAAATGCTCTGGCCCTCTAGTCCTATTTCTGTTGTCACCTTGGCAAAAAATACTGCTTTCTGAAATGCAGATATTTGAGCTCTTTTCAGAGTCCAAGGCATTGCCTCAGTATAACGAGGATCAAATTATACAATCCCTTGCAAGCCCTTTCTCATAATTTTTTATGTTGTGAGTTGAGGGGAGAAAAACACACGTGCACGATGTTGCTGTCTTTTATTGCTGAGAGGGAATTCAAGACACACAGCCTTGCAAAATGCAGCAGCATATTAAAAACACAGCACTTCTGTGAGTACCCGTTTTCTTCCTGGTTGGCCAAAAACACTTGACAGAGTTCCCCCACTGGGGCTGCAGGGCTGTTGGCCATGTCATGGCACAGGGGTACATGAAGGCAAGGACATTTGGTATTCATTAGTGATTTCTGTTCATTTTGGCAATGTCAGCAGCCACATTCCTGTTCATATAACAATTTTATTAAGTGAGTAGCCCACCTTGTATTCACAGCTCAAGCCCATGAGAACAGAAGTAATGTGATCACAAGAAGTTTGACTGGGAGACAGCATACCAGCCGCAGGCTGTGAGGCATCCTCTGCCAACATCTCTTTAATGAAACCGAGGTATATTAGATAGCTGCGGGTTACTTTTATTCCTGTCTCTTCTAGTACATGTCAGGGATGCTCCTTTCCATACTTGAGCGCTGTAATGGCAGTCCCAGCCTAGGTGCCAGAAGGTTTGTGTAGAACTCCGTACTGTCTTCTTGTCCCCCTACGTCTTACCACCTATCCCTCTAGATGTAGGTGATGGATTACAGCGGTTATTTGTCTGGGTTTTGCCCCTGAGACTGAAATACAGGCAAGTATTAAAGGTAACAAGTCCAAAGTCTGTAAATGTGATACTTCATTCACAAAGCTGTCTGTAAGGTCTTAAAATTCACTTCCAGTGATGTTAGGAATTGATTTATTCTCATTACCTTTGGGGTCCCTTTAGGGAAGCTTCCCATGTTGAAATAGAAAGTGCAGTGCCTTATGCATCCCTAGGCCAGAGAGGAAATTTGCCATCTGTCACTTGCATCCCTCAATCATTCATGTTCTGCAGAAGTGCAAGACATTAGTGCAGAATACTTGGCTCCAACTCACAAAAAAACAACAAACAAACAAAAAAGGGATATTTTTAGATAGCATTAATTATTATGTGAACTTGTCTAATTAAAATCAAATGCTGTTTAGAAGTAGATCTTATAGCTTACAATCAGTGATCTAAAAATCTTAAGTCTTACTGGGTCCAGTAAGCAGCAATGTAATCATGCTTACCTTTTTTTTTTTTTTCTTTTTGCTTCAGATTGCAGTTAAGATTTCTTGTTCATCATCAAGTGTAGATAGCCTTGTTTGTGGCAAAAGATCTCAAAAAAGGGCATGCAATTAGAAAGGAATGTACAACCAGAAGAGTGGCAGACCTTTTTCCTCCCAGAATGTACAATGAATGGACCTTGCTGTCCTTTAGAAAGAGAAACAGTGATTCTACTTCCTCAAGGTGGTAAAACACTTGAAACTGTGAAGAGGCTGGAGCAGTAGGATACGGAACGCAGTTTCACTTTCATGCACAGAGAGACTGAGTACCAGGCAGTTCTTGAAAGAATCTCACTGTTGGCTGCTCCTCTTCTGGCAGCAGCAGCAGGCTGTGTCAGGCTCTTTTAAAGAACTGCACTTCAGCAAAGCCTCCAGATGTTACAGGTTGCTACTTCAGCATGTGTTTGCTTAGCACTGATAGTAAGAAGGGATCTTACAAACACATAAGCCAGGAATTCCCACTTTATGGGAGAACTCCTGCATTGCAGAGGGTTACATTTTTCTGGAGGGGCTAAGGGACAGAGACCAGGCTAGTGCAACTTAGGGAGGGGAGGGGGGGGGTAGTTGGTGGTCAGAAGTGGCTTTGTGAAGGTTCTTCACAGAAGAGAGCTTATTTAGGCTGAGTACTGAGGCTGTGTATGAGGTTGTGCAACACACTGCAACAATATTTTTTTTACCATAGCTTCTGTGGTAGTAAAGTGTAGTTGGTTGGCAGGGCATGCGACCAAGTACTTTAAACACAATTCTTCAGTTCAAATCTGAGGTGACCCCTTTGCTTGTAGCTGACCGCTTCAGCAAGAGTCAGATCCATCCTTAAGGTAGGATTTCCTTCCTTTCTATCTCATATAGAAGTAAGAGTGGAGAGGGACAAGGAAAAATGGGCAAAATGGGATGAAAAGACTTTTTTTTCTCTCTGAATATCTTCTGAGGAATCAGCAGGTAATGCAGAGTTATGTAGTTGTTCTCTAAGCATTGTCATGTTCCATAAACAAGACTGTTTTGATCTTCATAGTTCAGATCATTTTAAAAGAATTCAGGGGGTCCTGTCAGTTTCCATAAGCATTTTGCACAAAAGTTGGTCAATTGAATTTATAGTATTTTTCACAGAAATCATGGGTATCAGTAACAATTCCAGGAATTAAGTAGAAACTCTTAACACTAAGAGTACAGCACTTTGCTGAACTCTACACAGGGATAGCTGGGTTTGTTTCACAACATTTGGAAAAAAAATTGGCAAAAACATTACTTTTTATTGTCTGATTATTGGCCTGAGCCATTGCATGTGCTTCAGTTCTCTTAAGTTAACCAAAAACTGTCTGACTCTCACCCTGGGCTGCTAAGTAAATAAACATGGAAATAGTGACATATGTTCTCCATTTGCACGGTCACGTGCTGTATCTTCTCTGCTCATAAATGTTACTTAATAGGAGTATAATCGCTGTTGTTGAAAAGTATATTTAAATGATAAAAATAAGGGATGTAGAAAACAAGCCAAATTTGGCACCTAATGCAGTAGTGACAGTTTATTGAAGGTCTGGGCAGAAATGGCTTCACTTTCCTGTTTATAATAGCTTTTACTTGCTACATTCCCCATCTGTGATTCAGCAGCTGGAGCTACTCTGATCTGCAGAGAAAGGAGATAGAAATAGGTGTCTTTTTTTTTTCTTCCCTCATGATCACATGCAGCAACAACTGCTGGGAGTGGATTTTGGAGACAACAGCAACAGGGGAGTGTTTCGCATTGGATAGTAAAACAATTCAGGACTATGCAGGGTTCTGTTAATATATTTGACCAGGGAGGTATAACACATACAGCTTTTCTCCTCATACAGCTTTCCTCCTCATACAGCTTTTATCATAGAATCATAGAATATCCCGAGTTGGAAGGGACCCATAAGGATCATCAAGTCCAACTCCTCTATTTCTGCCTGTATGAGGAGAAAAGCTGAGGACTCGGTGTCTCTGGTTCCTCCTGGATTCCTTATACAGCTTGCTGCTCTCAGGAAAGCCAGTGCACTTGTTCAGTTCAAGCAGTCATTTTTTAATGATACTCTGAAGTCTGAAGAATAACTGAACACAGAACTATCAGTAGGTGAACATGGTGGCAATGGATCTTTAACCACCAGGGATGTTCTTCACTACAGAAACACAGCAGCGCTGGCAAGCCCGGGGTACATGTTTTGTCAGCTACTAAATCCCAAGTCCTTATTTTAGTTAAAATTACCTTCCAGAAATCCCGGGAGAAGGTGATCTGTTGGTTTAGCCTTGTAACATGTAACATGAGACTCTTTCTCTCTGCTTCTGGAAGAAAGCGTAGGCTGTGCTGCGCAACTGCTGGCTAAGTTGTGATGATTTCAGCATGTCCCACAAGCCGCAGGCACTGGAGTAGACGCTTGGTTCTGCTCAGCTTCTTCTGGGTAAAGTACATCAGGAGTTGTTAAGGAAACATTTTTTTTTCCCCAGCCCCAGGTCAGGCTTCTCCGTTTCCAAGTACTCCCTCTTCACAGTTGTGCATAAAGGAGAACTATTTCTTTCCAGCCTGTTCATCTAGCTCATGCAGAAGTTAACTGAGCAGAATGTAACGCATCCCAGGCAGAGCTTTTTCAGTGTTCTGATATTTCTACTATCACTCGGGGTTTGGTCTAAGCCTAGTCTTGGTCTTTTGAGCACCTAATATACCTGTTTATTAATCCTTATTAGGGAGGTGATAGATTGATGAGTTTCTTGGTACAATGATGAGTAATGGAAAGGTAACAAGGAATATGGAGTGACTTTTCTCACTGCATCTGATTCAAATCCCCATCTGCAAGTGTATCTTGGTCATCCCTTTTCCATTCTGGCCCAAAACCCTTTTTGCAAAAAAGCAAAGAGAGCATTTATTTGATATATTATATAATGGGTAGACCAAGTGTATGAAAAACTGGGCTTCCATTGCCTTCAAACCTGACATTTATTCCATCTCTGAAACAGTTATTTGCTCATCTGTTTGTAGCAAAAATTAAATAAAACATTTTTTTTGTTGTTTGTTTGTTTGTTTGTTTTTCTTCTTTTAACAGGACATGCTTTACTTCAGCCTGTTTGTACCTCCTTATAGCTTGGAAAAGCAAAGATAAAACTTCACAGCACATGCATTAAAATGGCAAATAAGTGCACCTAGGACAGGAGGATAATGTTCCTTTTCAGTGCTTATTAATTTAAATAGTAGGAAGCTGTCCAGAGACCAGAGCTCTTAGAACAGGCACTTAGAGTAGCATGTGCTCTCACATCAGCAGTGATAAAGTTTTACTGAGGAATGTGTGTCTGTGATTATGTGAAGACCATGTCCAGAGAGGCCTCTGTTCTGTGTGAATCATTTTCAGACTTGCTATTATCTCCACTTTTAAGTCTGATTATGTGCAAAGTTTTGGACACAAAATTTTCACTGGCACATAAATGATATCATAAATAATTTGCATGGTAAACTTCACACAATCAACTGATTCAATTCGCTGCCAACTTTTTAGTACTTCTGGGGTTTGCTGTTCGCTTTTATCATGATACATGTTGGAAATACACAGGAGCATGAGGACATAGATCAGTGTCCAAGTTCTAAAAGTCAAAAGCTGGTGTGGTCTGATATTCATACCTTATATAGGCACGTTCATACTTGGCTTTGTATATGCTCTCCAAATGCTCACCAAGACTACTTCTTTGATGTCTATGCAAATGGTAAACCTGTGACAACTGTCTAAAATGCCACTGAGATCTCAACCAAAAGAGCTTCATTTTAGTACATGAATGCCGTTTCTGTTTGCAGTTAACCAACAAAGTTCCTAAGCTTCCCCATTAGTTTTACTTATTAAGTTTTACTTATTATTTACCTTATTAAGCTTAAGCTCACAGTTTGGCTTCTGTAGCTTGTTGTGGTTTGGCCCTTCATTAAATGCAGGCTGTCTTCCATAACAGCTAAACCAGAGCTACCTCAGTGCAGGTTATGTCACATGCTAATAAGTGACTGACTGTTAATGCACCTCGCATTGCTGAATGGGTATGTAGAAACCACAGCGGTGTATCTATGCACTAGTGTTCTAGCTGTTGTAGCATTTCCCAGAAAGCTGAAGTGGACCTTTCTGTTGTGAAAGTATGTGAAATTGATTTTTTATTTTTATTTTTATTTTTTTTTTTGCAAAATTACATAGATTGCACAAGTTGTCTCATATATTTTGAGAACTTGTAGCTTCAATGAAGCATGAGTAGGCTTCTTTTTGAAGATATGGCAGATGGCAGAATCAAGATTTTCTTTTACATTCCTGGATAAGCCACATGCTTTGAGACAATGAAGTTACTGTCTGTGAAAGTACGTATAGTAGCCTTTATTTTTAACTTGGGAGGGAATCAGTTTTATTTTTATGGTCGTAAAACATCTTAAAACACTTTTAATAGCTCTTTGTCCTTGCAATGCACATGTATTCTTCAAGTATAAATCTACTTAAGACACTCACCGTGCTTTTGACTTACAATAATTGTTCTGATTTAAAAATATCTTAAAACTGGATGTGAATGGATTTTCTAGATATTCTCAGTACTGCTACTATTATAGTAGGATATTTTGAAGTTAGAAACACTGCTTTGAGGTAATCCTATCTTAATACACTGGCCCTGAGCCTACACAGGGATGCTCAGCACCTTTGTGGCTCCGGGCCAGACTTCACTGTGGAAGATCCTTGTAGGCATCATAACTTTTACAAGGTGCTATCACTCTTGAGCTTTTATTCTTCAGCAGGCAGATTATTCCCCCATGGTTTGTATGCTCAGGGTGCTGAGATGGGATGCTAACCCAAGGGACTGCATTTTCTTTCAGGCAACTTTCCAGTTCTCTTACCCTATGGGAGTGGGTCCAAGATTCTCATTTTTACTGTTAACAAATTATTTCTGCTGAAACTTTGTTAGGACTGTTTGAAGTGCATGAAGATCTTGAGCTAGAGCATTGCAAAGTTTCATTCCAGATGCTGCAGCCTACTTGGTAGTGCAGTATTGCATTTCTGATGTCTCTTTAAACTCAATTAAAAGGTTTGAGTGAACTTGTCCCCTCCTTGTATATGATGTGTAAAAGTAGCTGAACTTTGGACTTGATTCAGCCTGCTTCCCTCAGTGAGAGGAAATTTGTAAATCTAATAAAGAGATGGAGCAAAATACATTAAATGAGTACAGAGAAGACATCTAGCTTGTTAAACTTCTAATCACATTGCTATGAGAAGAGATGTGTAAAGAATACTGACAAAGAGCAGATGGATGAACAGGTTCAGAGCTGTCTGAAATTAATGCAGAGCACATGCTGGGGATAACAGGAGGTATTAGAGCTGAAGAACACACTGAGACTTAGTAGAAATCCTTTCCTGATCCCTACACTTAAAGGTAAGCGCAAGATTTTCTTTTGCAGTCTTTGTACAAGTCATATATGTCAAATGTTTAACTAAAGCCACTTCCTTGCATATTTCTTGTAATACTAGCATGCTACTGGCTCTTTTATTATTATTATTATTATTTTATGGCACCAAACATGTTACAAACTGCAGGAGAGTGGATTACCGTATCTGCCAAATGTTTCAATTTTTTTTCTCATTAGCCCAAATGCATTTCATGGGCACAAACTGCCTAGTCTGACATACCTTTCTTACAGATGATTTAAAAAAAAAAAAAAAAAAAAAAAAAAAACTTTCCAGATAACTTAAATGTAACTACAAAAACTACAACTTCTAGAAACAGTCTCTGAGACAGGGATGCAGGATATGTTAAGTCTTTGAGAAGCAGGCTTAAAGATCTTAGTGTGCAGGTTGAGAGAGGTACATTTCAGTGTCCAGAGAAGTCTGTTATTATGGTAGCCCAACTAAACATTTTTTGGCTTGCAAATGCAAGGAAAGAAATCCAAACCCCTAGTTTATTATTTGGTTTAGTAAAATAGACCTGAAAATTACAACATCTTTGGCCATTGGCACCCTGAGTTTGCAGACTATTTTGATTAAAGGAGCAGTCAAGAAAGATCACTGCAAAACATATGGAAATGCAGGGAACTGGGGAGTTTTGTGCAGTCATGGCTCCCATCATATGCCTCTCTTGTTATGCATGTTCTTCCTTTGCAGAGGCCACTCAAAAATGCAGCAGCAGCAGAATGGTTTTTGGAGGAAGGAGGGAGGGCTGGGTCCAGCATGGTAGTCCTGTGAGACATCCCACACTAGCTATGCTGAAGCAGCAGGTGGCAAAGCATCAGGAATTCTGTTTGGTGTGAAACAGGCATCTCCATTCCCTCCATGCAGGTTGAATTGCAGCCCTAGGCATCTCCTTCCTTCATTGTCCACCTTAAGCTGACCCCATGCATTATCCTTGTAAAGCATATTTTGTTTGGCAGGCCATTTTCAAGGGACATACACCCCTTTATTCCCATTGTTTCTTCTAATAGAGTGTGTTATTACGTGTGTATTATATCCTGGGTCTTACAGGACTTAGTCATGGTGAGAAAGGAAGATAGTGTAGAAATATTCAGCACATGATGATATACTGTGAATTCTTTATACTTGCTTCTTCATGAAAGTTTTGACTTTTATTTAGTAAAATAACTAAGCTTTATAGTGAGGCCCTTTCATGCTGCCCAACTTTAAAGCATTAATGATGGCAAATATTGCTACCACAGTACTTACTTCATAAGCAAAAGTCAAGGTGACAACTTTTATAATTTTCATGTTTATTTTGGTATCACCAGGGCACAAGAATCTTAGATTAGGTAAAGCAGTGAGACGTAGCCCACACCCTCAGGCTGAAGTTCTTCTCCTCCAAAGGCGTAAACATGAGTTAATTTGAGTTTTAGGTTGTCCTGGTGCTGTGGACTGTAATTCAAAGTTATTCTAGGCACATGGTGGATTTTCGCTATAGCTTCCAAAGAACGAATGAAAATTCAAGACCTGGTATGCCAGGTCAAAGATCCACATAACCAAAAACCTATCTGTGTATGTTCAGTAACAAAAACTGAGGAAACAGGAAAAGAATCGTACAAACATCCACTGATTACTGTTGAGAGATTCTGTGGCATATGATTGCATTATTTTTAGTAGACAACAGCAGAACAAAATCAAAATACATGTTCATGGTATACTCTGATTCTAGGACAGATTCCCCACTTGGTTACACTTAATACTTATGCATGTAATAAGTGTCATAAAAGTAATTGTAGTGCCATACAACCAATGTAAGTGGAAAACTAGGTTTGCTTTCTTCATTTAAGAAGTTTGGGGATTAAGCTAAAGCCATTTTTGTATTTGTGATTCACATCAGAGTATCATTTCATTTAAGCTTTACACATGCAGGGAAAAATGAGAACTACAGACTACAGTCAGTACAGTATATAGAAAGTAGAGCAATAGTATATACAAATAGAGGTCAGGTTGATGTGGGAGAGAACAGGATATTGCCTAGCTGATTCCTGCTGTATCCTGCTGAAGATAAATCCTTATTCGGATCCTTCATTAGCATGAAGTGTGGAAAGAACAGCTCAAGCCAGAGATTACTTACAAAATGTAGTTAGTGGGAGAAATTATGCATTGAAGAAAATATGAAATCCCTCAAATTAATCTTTTGAAATACCTGGAGTTCAGCTCTCCTTTCTCTTACACTGGGATAAATCAAGAATAATGCCATTTCAGTGACTTAGACATACTAGCATAATTGGAGAATAATTTGAGCTTGCCTGCTCTCCCGGGATTTTAAAAGATTTACATTTTTAAGGCAAAATTATTTGCCCTTCAAATATGTACTCACACATTCAGAGGAAGTATCGTGACCCCATGTCATAGACTGTAACCCTTCAATATATGGTCTCTACCTGCTTAGATCCTGGCTGGAGTCTTCTTGTCACTCTGTGGGTTCAATATCAGTTGGCTTAAGTTTGTCACTGGTTTTAGTATTCACTGCTTAAAAAAAACAGACTGGATAAGGCATGTTAAGTGATCGGTGAAGTTCTGAAACATACCTTGTTCTATGTAGTCACTTTTACAGCAGTAAGTTCCTCCTTGAAGATTAAAACATCAAGCTAGTCATTACTGTATGCAGGCAGAGGAGAATTCCTACTGAATTTGAAAGTCTGTCTTTTGACTTTTTGAGGACTTCCCAAACCTTCCATGTCTGTTGTTCAGCTTCATACAATGCCTTCACGTTTATTTGTACTGTCCATGCACCTCCATTGACTGAAATGTTTTTATGCCCTGTAGGTTTTGGTTTCTAGCAAGCCTCTGTCATACTGCTTTCTTCTGATTCTCTTCTACATGCAGCTGAATATATTTTTTGATAAATAAAGAGATAAAGTGTATGGTATTGGTAGCCTAAGTCATCATGCCCTATAGTATTCCAAAAGAGAACAGACATACTGGATTTTCTTACTTTTTTTTTTCAGTTAGTTGTATACCCCAGGAAAGCATAACTGAGGAGGATAATGCAGGAGGAATGATGAAGTAAACATTTATTATTTACTTCTTATTTTCTATGAGAAGATGAATGCACTGACATTACCCCAGTAGAAAATGCATATCATTGGCAAATGATTTTGTGAAATATTGTGAAATATTGTGAAAGCAGGTTGTTGTTGATGGCAACTTCAATGTGAGCCATCTTTATGTGCTTGGAGAGTTTAAGACGTGTGCCTGTTTGAGTTATCACACTAATCCCTACTACCAGATAGCCTTTCATTCATGTAACAAAAACATAATCCTCTGCTGTTACTCAGTATTCATTGTTCTGGTCTGAAGAGGGAATTAGATTAAACAGAAGGCAATTTCCTGTTCCTCCCCTTGCTTCTGGACAAAGAACAACATGGTTCCTATGTAGGCAGTAGTTAAATCTTTTGTTGAGAATATCATGCATGTACATGTGCACATTTGCACATTTCGTGAGTGTCCTCTCCCTTTAAAGGTTGATACCATTTAAATTGTTTCCACATTTCTAAAATTCCTACCTTTTTTGTCATTCTTGAAAGTGCCAGATCAATTCTTATTTACACTGGGGTTCATCCACATGCTATTTTGACCCTTTTTCCACCATCATATTGTTGGCAAGGGAAAGCAACCTTTGAAAAAAAAAAATAAAAATTGATTTTACAAATTAGCACTGGAGAAGGTGATAAGCAGGCAGGTTTTGTGGGTATAGAGGGCAGGTTGGTGTGCGCAGACTGGCAATTAGAATTCTTTGAAAATTTGGCACCCCTTCATTCTCAGGAGAGACCCCAGGGAGGTGCCTCTGCAATCAGTCACAGATGGGACCACTTGTATTCCTCAGATGAGATTCCCCCACAAGTTCTTTCTCTTGCTGATGAATGCATCGTTGTGTATGGACTTGAGCCATGCTCCCATGGTATCTGGAGAAGGAGGGCATGGGTCACCAGTCTAGTTGGATCAGGCATGGACAAGTCTACAGCAGGTGGATGAAGCTCTGCTCTTCCATCTGTAGCTGATTATGGATAGTTGTAACTTAAGCTGTGGCCACACTTACTAACCTCTGTGGGTGCAATGGAAGTGCACACAGGTTAAGGTGCTTATGCTCCATTCTTAAACCATCTCTTGGCATCACAGAATAGACTGCGATCTCACACTCATGGAAATAGCTCTGTAAGCAATTATTAAGTTGTGGAAGTTTTCAGTGTGGCTTACATGGAGTTTGGTAGCTGAATATGCCAAGGAGAAGTGTGACATCAATGAGCAGTTCAGGGGCAGAGGCTTGGAGAAAACTCTACATACAAAGTCCAAGTAAGATGCAGTTCAGCTTCTTAGAAAGGCAGTGGCAAGCAGTTGAAGCATAGAGAAGCAAAAAGAATCAAGACATTTGGAAAAAACTTGTCTTTCACAGTAGAAACTTTAACAACCACTTCAACAATGTTACTTATCTCCTGCAGCTTCTCTAGAAAAAGCTAATTGTAAATGTACTTTTAGAATAAAAGTGTTTACAAGTGACCTAATATGCAAGGAGAAGATGCCTGCACAGAAGACAGGAGAGAAGTAGTAACTGTCCAAGAGGAATGTCTTTGAGGGGACGAACAGGTGAACTGTATGAAGGGGATTTTTTTGTAAATGGTTTACTGAAAGTCCCAGAAGAAAATTTAAGAATTCCCAGCTCTGATTCTGGTTAGATACTTTTTCCTTTTTTTCTCCTGAGAAGCTTTCATATCTATTTATATCCTTTACTTTTGGGGCATTTTCACGGTCTTTTTAAAAGTGTATTTAAAATACTTATCTGTAATGTTGAAGCCAATTTATAATGCTCATAGTCACCCCTTAACTCGTAACCACTATGACTGCTTTCTTCAAAATAAAACTGCAAATTTTTCTGAAAGTGAAATAAAAATATTATATCTGGAAGCCATGTAAAACACCATGCTTTTCTTGGAAAGAAGTGCTAACTGTTCATACAGATTGATCTTGTACAGCATCATTCAGAAAATTTGATTTATTATGGCTGAATCTCCCTTGATGGGTTGAGGAAAAGGAGGCTAGGGTTTCTGTTGATTTTGGCTTTGAGGGTTTTGTTTGTTTGTTTGTTTGTTTGTTTTCCTTTTCAATTGCCAAGAAAGCAGAATGCTGTTTTCATTAATAAGACAAATGTCAGAGTATTTTAGCACGTAGTGTACAAAGTAAACATAATTGGTCCAGTATCTACCAAAATACAAGACTGGTAATGCCAGAATCTTTGAAATCCAGGAAGTGTACTTCGACAGGAGAAACTAACTTCAGAGACAGATCAACAAATCATTTCTTACTACATAAGACAGAAGACACTTGAAGGCATTTATGGTCAGGCTCAGTCACCTGGCTGTACTTTGGCCAGGAAATGAGGGGCTGACTTACTTGCAGTCTGCAAGCAAACATATGGCCATTAGAAAAATATATAGACAACGAAATTAGTGAAATGAGAGGTTCACTATTAAGTAACCTCAAAATATTTGTTCAACTTTACATCTGGAGATATTTTTTCAGCTCAAGTACCCTTGAGTTCTATTTCAAATGGCAATATGACCAATCCATACTTCACTTTATCAGCACCTGGTAAATAGTCACTCACCTGTTCTCATATCAGCTTTGTGAAATAAATAAAGATAATTATTGTAATTTCCTGAACAATAGAATTCAGAGCAAAGAGAGACTTATCCCACCCATCTGAAGTTCTCAGGTAAGAGGTCACTTTTCTGTATGAATTTTCCCTGTTTCTGAAGATATCTGTGAATCACTTTAAGGCTTGTGCATTAGAGTAACACAGAGTTACAAATGTTAAATGGGATATAAATGGCTTGAAAAGCATCTGGGAGCCGTTACTTTGATTAACTGGTTCATTGTTTGTGGTTCGTGCATTACAGAAAGCATAATGTGTAGATCATCTATAAATCATAATGTGTAAATCAAGGCCAGGTGTATTTGTGAGCTTCTTTGTCTAGTTTGGTGCTAAGAATTTGTGTGCATTAAATTTCGGTGTAGTTCTTCTGTAGGCTAGGATTTTGTCTGAATTAACTTTGTACAGCTGTAAATCAGGAATGTCTTTGTGAGGTCAGTGCAGGTTTTATTGGTGGAAATCTGGTGTCTTCTGGGACTGTACATCTTTGAAGAGGATAATTCATGGACTTAACCTCAGTCCTCAAGGAGACATTGAAGAAACCTTCCAGGGGTTCAGTGGGCTTTAGTTCATCTCCTTACAACTCCGCAGGCTTTAAGTTGAGAACGTTCCTTCCCTAAGTGATTCTGGCTATGTGAGGAAGAATGGAGGAATGTAAAAAATGTAAAGCAACACAGTGGAAAAGAGATACGAGCTGTGAAATGTGGTATCCTGAATCGCATTTCTTCTTGTTTTGTTTTGCTCAACAGCTTGTCCCCCCGGAACATACAAGCCTGAAGGTTCACCAGGTGGAATCAGCACTTGCATCTCCTGTCCCGACGAGAATCATACTTCTCCACCAGGAAGTACCTCCATTGAAGACTGTACGTGCCGGGAGGGATATCATGTTGTAGGACAAACCTGTGAAGGTAAGCCTTCGTAGCCAGAAACTGGCTACTGTCTTGTAATGCACAGTGCAGTTCTGGGACAGCTTCATTATTTGTCTTTGAAAGACAAGTCAAATTGCATGCAAGATTGTCTGTGTCACTCCAAAACAGCAAAAGTACCAAGGTGCAACTAGAATTGGAAACGGAAAAAAATAGTTTCCTTCAGTAGCCTGCTACATTCCAGCTTGTGTGATAACTCTGTTGTGGTTGTTTAATTATTTAGTTGTTCACTGCCCTGAACTGAAGCCCCCTGAAAATGGTTACTTTGTCCAGAATGTCTGCAACAATTACTTTAATGCGGCCTGTGGGATCCGGTGCAAAGCGGGATTTGATCTCGTGGGAAGCAGCATCAGGCTTTGTCAGCCAAATGGCCAGTGGTCTGGATCAGAGGCTACTTGCAGAGGTATGGATGTGTGTTTGAAAAGTATTTTTCTTCTGGGATAGTTTGTTCTCCCTAGTGGTTTACTCTGATCATTGCCTGGTTAGGTGTGCAGGTCCGACCCTCTTACATGAAAGAACATTCCAAAAGCAACCGTGGTCATTCTGTTCCCCTCCTTCCTAAAATGATAAGAGGATGTCTACAAAAGGAAGTGCAGTACAGTATTTACTAAGTAGTTAGTCAAACATATAACAAGACCTTGCCACACAGGTGTCTTACAATGTCCATCAGTCTTCTCACATAGACAGGCATTGTCTTACAGTTCTTTCTTATGAAAATCAAAGTAGGAGGGCCTTGAGTGTAGTCCTCTGAAGATTTTTGAGTGGAGTGTCACAGGGGAACAACTGGCAGTATCCTAGGAGTTTGCTGTAAAGGAGCATCTGTTGGAAAAGTAATAAACAGAAGGATTGAAAGGGAGGAGACAAGGGAAAGAGCATCCTTAAAAGCATTCTTTATTCCTAGAGCTCTTATAGCTATGTTGGAACACAGCTTGGGTTTTTTATCACTTGCTTTTGCCTGAGGTTCTTGGTTGTTTAGAAGAAGAGGTGCACTCTCATGCTGTCCTGCCTGGTATTTCCTCCAAGGAGGGCCTGAAAAAGCAAGTAGCGGCCCTCATCTCCTCAACAGCCACACAGCTTGTAGTTTAACATGTTTAATGAGTTGCATACACTTGATATTGGTCTGCACACCAGAATCTAGTAAATAAGAAGTGATTGCCTCATACTACAGCTCTTGTCCTGGCCATGAGTTTTGGGGAGGAGGTGGAGTAGGTTCTCGGAGGCTTTAGCACTTTACGCTACTACAGACACTGCAGCCCTTGAGGAAACACCAGCTGATGATTCTGAAAGCAGGGATCTGAGGTACAGATCAGTTCCTCAGGAAGTTCTTAGAGCAGTTCACTTTTATTTACATTGCAGGGCTGTTGTTCAGGTAATCTGGGAAAACTGTCTTCTTATATAGCTTCCAGTAACAGAAGACAGAAAGGAGAAGCTTGAAATAAAAAATAAATTGCTGTCATGTGCCTCGAGGGAGCCTTAAGAAGGCAAAAACAAAGAGATCAAAACATGGGTTGAAGATACATACCACTTTAGGTAGACTTGGGTACTGGGGAATAGCTTCTGCCTGTCAAAGCATTTGTTGCACACTAGTTTCAAGTGCAAAAAAAGCGGAGGAAGCTGCAGTCAATGACAAAGAAAGGATCCTTAATCTTCACAGTCTGTACACAAGTGGCACTCCCTAGTACTTGGAAAACCTTCTAAAGCAACTAAAAATAATCATCTGCTGGGTATAGATGCATCATCTTCCTCCTTTAGCTGGGTTTTGTTTGGAAAAGTGAGGGAAAAATCTGCTTTGAGGTATTGTCTTGATGTTGAGTGAATTTCCTTTGAAGCACTGAAAAGATATCTTTTTGCCTTTCTCGTGCCCCTCCATCATACTGAAGATTTCCAATTAAAAAATATATATATATATTAAAAAATCCTACCTTTACATGTGCTGGATCTGCTCCTCTCTATTGATTTAAACTATGGAAGGGAGCAAGATCAAAGACACAGTTTATAGCTGTCTTGTTAATCCCAGGGGTATTTTATCACATAAATTAGGACAGGACCTTAAAGGAAAATCCCTTTGCACTGCTTTGGGTTTTGACATTAAATACTCCTCAATTGTTCTGCAAACTAACATCTGCTGTGCTATTGGAAAGCAATTAATGCAGTTATGTCTTGCAATTAACTGTGACCCATGAAAAAAAGCCTTATGAACTGTGTATGTAATCCTGATAAATGTATTAAGAGAAAACACAGCACAAGCAGAATATACCTTTGTTGTTGTTTTCACTGACTTTACGGAAATATTTATTGGTTATGGAAAGTGCCTAATTGACAAGAGGATGGATTTGTGTTTTAAGACGTGAAAACATAACCAGGATAATGTGGGCTCGGTTCCCAGTTTCCATCAGAGCCTGAAACTCTGAAGGAAAGTGAACATAGAAACACTGCGGAAGCAGGAGCGCTGAGGAGTACAGCTAGCATGGTCAGAAGAGATTATTAGACTTACCAAGTGGTGGAAGGGAGTGTCTTCTCTATAGACATTACATTGCTGAGGTGCTCATTCTCAGTGCTCATAACTGACTCAGCCTTCCTCAATTGCAATCACAGAGCTTGGTAGTATTTGCTTCCTTTTACCACAGATTAGCTACTAAAGGCTTCCTTAGAAACAATAAAAGAGAAAACCTATTCTCTTCTGCGTGAAGCATATGTGATTCAGCTGCAAAAAGTCTTTCATATTCACTGCACTGCAGTTTAGATATAGCTTGTTAGAAAGCTGCTCTGAAGTGTTAAGTGTCACTAGCAAGATGGAAATTTCAAGGTCTTTTTTATACTCTTTAATGCACTCTCTAGTGAGTGCCTGCGTGTATGTGTGCATGAGAGGAATAGCATTTTCAAAGAGTGAAGATGAAGCGGTGATGAATATGAAGATGTATCAGATGCATCCGAGTGGCTTTTTTTTTCTTTCTTTTGTATCCAATATACCTAGGTTTTGCTGCAGATTTTTCTTTCACTCAGGATTTCCTTATTGCTACTTTCACATAAGACATTATTTAATGAGTGGGTTTTTTTTGCAGCTTTGAGGGGCTTGTGGTTATTGCCATTTGTACAGACGATTTCATTTTAAGGAGAGGTCAGGATATTTCCCCGTTTATTCGTTTTAGGGAGTATCATACTCAGTTCAGTCCACATGTCCAGCTGCTGGCATGTCTTGTCTCATCAGTATGCACAGTAAACAACTACTGGGAAGACGAGAGAAAGTTGCCAAGTTGGCTTACTTTCAAGTGTCTTTGGAGAGGAGCTTGTGGTCTGCCTCCTACCAAGCAGCAGCTAGGATGGTTTATTTGGTAAAATTGGCATTCCTACCGCAGCAGAGAAGCCGTCCACAGCTCTGAAGCTATACATTGTCAGAGCTTGCCCCCTGCCTGCAAGGTCAACAGAAGCTGTGGAAACAGTCCTGAGAAAATAATAGTTTAGAGAGCTTTAGCCTGCTTGATTACATTTTTGATCAGCCACGCTGTTTGCCTTTATGTATGCTTTTCTCCTGCTCAGAACTTTTGAACAAATAGACCAGTACCCTCCAGCTTTGGCTGAGGACAGATTTCAAAGATAGAAATTTTCCATAGGCTTTGGAAAATCAGCAGCTAGTTAGAGAAGAGAGGCATGAATTGTTAAGGGGAAAGGGACAGTAGAACCCCAGCAGGCATCTATCTACTCATTTCAGCTTGCTGTCACCCTGTCATATATATATTATTAATCATCATATAGTCATTTACAGTCAATGGGTGTATACG
Source organism: Oxyura jamaicensis (assembly GCF_011077185.1). NCBI lineage: Eukaryota > Metazoa > Chordata > Aves > Anseriformes > Anatidae > Oxyura > Oxyura jamaicensis. Next base: position 74,737,781 of record NC_048926.1, on the reverse strand, counting down.
GCTCAGCTGTTCAACGCAGGTGAATCCGAAGGTGTGTATGTATAGAGGGTAGCAAGGGGATGAAAGTGTAAGGTACTGACTGAAGAGGAGAAGGGCTGGAAATGAAAGAGGTCCTAGTAGAAGAGCTTAAGGTTATGACAGTGAGACAAAGAAAATAAATACAGACATTACCAGTACCTGCATCAATAAACTGAGGAGTGCCAAGGATGTTACCAAGCACTGGGACACAGTCATCTGCCTTGTTAAGCTCTTAGATTCTTCTCTGGCATGCCCTCAGTTTGGAATTTCCCAAACTGTCAGGCATGGCTGAGGGATTGGAAACATTAGAAAGATCCAAAATTTTCCATAGGATTGCATTTGCATATAATCCTGAAGGCTGATAGACTTCAGTAGCATAGGCTACCGGGTGCCAAAAGTCTCCAAAGGCTGGGAAATTCTCTGAGGATAACTAATTTGCTAGCTTATATCAGAATTTAGGACAGTGTGGAGTTGTGTGTCTATCCTCGTATGTGTTACGTAAGACTCTCTCTCAAGAAAAGGAAGGCATTAATCCTTTGAAAAAAAATAGCCCTGTTCCAGCCCTATTCCCTAACGCTGTTTCAACTTCTGTAACTAGTGTACAAAACTGTACCTTTCCTATGACTAGAGTTTACTCCCTGGGTCCTCAGTGCTGCAGAGTGAACTTTTTTTTTTTCCCTTTGCAGTTCGAACATGTCCCAAACTTCAGGCTCCTGAAAATGGTCAAATTAATTGTTCAACAGCTGATGTCTCCTATAAGACAGTATGTTTACTGACCTGCAATGAAGGCTATGAAATAGAAGGAAATGCCAAACTCACCTGCCTGGGAACCTCACAGTGGGACTCAAAGGAGCCAAAGTGTGTGGGTAGGTATCTGGTTGCATTCAGTTCATGTCAGAGTACAGCCTTTCCTGGCGTGCTGCCATGAGTGAGAAAGTCTAACAATTTCAATAGCTGATTTCTTTATGAGTGTTTCATACAGATTTTAAAGTTTGGGAGGGGCGAAACCATTTGTAAATGGAGTAAGCAGGCAGATTAACATTGAAATCCAGCACAGACAACCAATAGCCAAAAGGTTGTTGGATCTGGTGCATCACCGTGATGTGATAAGTTGTAATAAACACACATCTTGTAGACTTGCACTGCAGATTAACTGCAAACAAACAGGTCTGAGTTACCCTCTTGAAGCTAAAGACTCAGGTGTGTTAGCCAGACATTGTGAGTGCCAAACAGAGTTGTGGCTGTCATCACTTCTGCTGAACACCCAGCAAGAAATAAGTTGAGAAATATTAGGGACCAAAACGCTAAGGCAGGATTCAGAAGTCACACCAAACGTGCAGCAGTACGTAGGCATATATTGCTGTTCCAGACACTTCCAGTTACACAGAGAAATATAGGATTGTAGATTTCAGAAGTACCCATTTAAGACTACTGACAGGTACCAAATTCTTTTAGAAGTGTAAGAGGAAGAAATAGCAGTTGAAACACTTCTGAGGTTAGACTGCAAGAAAAACAGCACAGGCTTAAAAGTCCAGCATTTCAGAAGCTGATCTGGTGCTGACTAAAGCTTGAGTGAAGTACGTGTCACCTGGGTCCAGTTAAGGTAATACCGGTAGGGTAATTTGGGTTGAACCTGTGACTGTTTTTGAACCGCAGACTTAAAGATGTGGACATTGCTTGAGACAATAATAAATTTCTAACTGTAGATACGTGTTCTAAAATCAAAAAGTATTAATTTATCAGGAGAGTTCATTAGGAGATCCTAATCTCTCTTCTGTTGAAGTCAGTGTAAAAACTTCAATTAACTTCAAAAGGAAGGGACCCTGAAATCCTGTTGGAAGATTATAATTGGAAGATTAACTATATTCATCGGTTGAACTCATCCTTCCTAGCTTAGCATTTTGATTATTAAAATCCATCTCTACCCTGTATCATATTTCTTCACACCATGCAATTTTCCTTCCGTGCCCAGATTACCCTTGGCAATGGCTTATTTTTGCTGAGTCTGAAAATCCAGTATAAAGGTTAGCTTTGGTTGTCCCAGAGGGAAATGTGTGAGCTAGAAACAGCCTCTGCCATCAGGCTTCCTGAGATTCCTGCTCAGTACTGGTGTGTGGAGTTTCATTCAGAGAAGGATGCAAACCAGTTGACTCTTAATAGCACGTCCCCCTCAAAATGTATCCTTCGTACTCATTTTCAGAACGTTCATCGTTATCATAGAAGTGTTCCCTATTTATTTTTAATCTGAGCAGTTTCTAACTGTTATTTGTCATCTGCTAGATGAAAGAAACCAAAAATCCTTATGTATTTATGCATATGTAGTTAATAATTTATCTATTTCCAACCCTTCTGTTGACAAAATGAAGTGGGATTAGGTTCAGTCTCCTGCCTTGGAACAGATTTCACTTGTAGCTGTTTTTTGAGTGCTTTCCAGTTCAAGTGGACATCAATGCAAAGTTTACCATATTTAAAAGTTAGCTCTGTAAGACTGTACTACAACCATCTGTAAACACAATTGCCACTGTGTCATAACGTAATCTGGATTGTTTACAGGCACTTCTGTGAGGTCTGTTGTCATATGTGTCTTTTTCCAAGAGACTGGAAGTCAATGCAAGTTTGGCTATTTACATGTATTTTTAAATCTTTTCTTTTTTTCATGCTGTTGGCAATTAGTTAACTTTACGTAGGTTACATTACATTATAGACAGCTTAAAGACAAAATGCTTGCTAAAAAGAAAGTCTTTACCTTCTATCCAAATCGAAAAAAAAAATATATTACCTCAGTCATGTTCTTGTGTTTCTTCACCCAGTGATGAAGGACTAAAATCAAGCTTGTTAAAATTAATGAGCTTCGCAAGATACCATTCTCCTTGCTTTGTTCAAGTGTTCATGAGGAAAGGTAAAAATCCAAATGGCATCCAGGGTGTTGATGCCATCTAGTGTTAAAAGAATTAGTACTCCTCAAGTCTGATAGCAGTTGCCTGATTCATTCCCTGAAATGTGTTTGTAAAGGAGTTGAATGAAGGAAGCATGATTTGATTGGTAATCTGTTTGTTAGTTACTGTATTGAAGTTCCTCTTAGAATCATAGACCAGCCCAGGTTGGAAGTGACCATGAAAGATACCATCGCTCTGTTCCTCACAGAGTCTGGACTTCCTGGTCAGCTTTATCAGATTGTGTAACTGAGCACAAATAAAAAAAAAAGCCAAACTATAATAATACAGTTTTTGTTGTTTTTTTGTTTGTTTGTTTGTTTTTTGTTTTTCTGGTAGAAATCTGCCCCACTTTAAATAGATTCCCTGTGACTAGATATGCCAAAGGTTATCCTGAAACTTTGTCTGATATTTCAGGATTGTGCCTTGCTAGGATCTTGCTAGTATGTTTGAAAGCATCTTTGTCAGGACTGCTTCCACTTAGCCAAGAGCTGTAGTTTTCTTGTCTTATACCTACACCTTTCATGGCCTTTCTTCTACTTGTTCCCTGAGTATTGTATATCTTAATGCTTTTAGCTTGTCCTTTCAAACATTGTTTTCTTCCAGTTCGTGATCTTTCTTTGATTTGTCAGTATCCTTCCCTGGTGACCAAACAAAGGTTAGATTTTTTTTTTTTTCTGATGGTGCTGTTCTGCATTTCACAGCCAACAACATCTACCTGCAGTGAATGTGTTGACATTTACGATCTTTGCAGCCTGGTGAAGTATCTGTTCTGAAGCTGCAGCCTGTTGCAGTTATTAATTGCTTAGACTTTAAACACATTTTCAGTATTGCGAGTTTAGAGGACAGGAAATACTTAAAATGCTTAGAGTATTTAAGATTCGTTTCATGCAAAAGAACCAGTTTTCAGTGACTGCTGCATATTTTGGGAGAATATATACCCTTTCTTTGGGAAAGAAAAGGGATATGTACTGTTTTGAATTGAATCACTTCTGTGTCATTAAACCATTGCTAAGAGATGAACAGAGCTTTGCCTTCTGTAGCTGTGTTGTTCTTTGTGTGTTCCTTTGTGTAGAGTTTTTTTTGCTTTCTTCACCAACTAGCTAAAGAGTTACAGTTCTTCTCATTCAGTCAATGAAGCATTTTTCTTGTGTGTTTGTTCATTACCTGTTGGAAGAAACACTACTGAAAATCTGCTTATCTGAATTAATGTGATAAACCTTTTTGTCACTTTTGTCAAAGACTGCATGTCTGAAGTAAAAATAACATCCCTTGTCTCACATGGTAAAAACAACAGTTCAAAATAGAACAAGGTTGTGAGAATTGGACATGTTTACATACATTGCATTGTTTGGAAGTTTATACTTCAATGCAAATATTCTTCAGAATTTGTATTAAATTCTAGTTACAAAACAGTTCATATCCTCGATTTTAAGCCTCGAAGCAATCATCATCCCATCTTAACACTGGAGGGATGGTCAGCTGCCCTTTATTGTCACCCTCAATCTTTGCATCTGGGTTTGAACACAGTCAAGACCAAGCCTAGTTTGACTCAGTTTCAAATACAGCAGGCAAAATCACATGCCATATCTCTGATCTCAGGTGAGCTCATGGCACAGTGTCCTTTTCTGTCTCTTATTCTTATTTCATAAGATAATGTTAAAGCTGTACAAGAAGGCAACAAATGCAAGACCATTTCTTGGAAGAGCTGATTTCCATAGAAAGCAAGGGAATGCAACTTCAAAGTAATCATGAAAGGTGAAGTTGTTTTTTTTAAAAAAAAAAAAAAAGTTGGCTGGGGGGAGAGAGAGAAAAATAGAGGGAGAGCAAAATATAGTGGAGCCACATGAAGAATACGTTTCTGTCTCACTGAAAAGCATAAGTAGGAAAATCACAGAATCATACCATGATTTGGATTGGAAGGAACCCTAAACCTCACCTCATCCAACCCTCCTGCCATGAGCAGGGACATTTCTATAACAGGCTGCCCAAAGCCCCATCCAGCCTGGCCTTGAACACTTCCAGGGACTGGGCATCCACAGCTTCTTGGGGCAACCTGTCCAAGTGTCTTACCACCCTTATCATGACGGATTCCTTCCTTATTTCTAATCTAAATCCATTCTCTTTTAGCTGAATGCCATTCCATCTTGTCCTATCCCTACCCCCCCTGACAAAGAGTCCTTCCCCAGCTCTCCTGTAGGCCCCCTTTAGGCACTGGAAGGCCTCTCTAAGGTCTCCCAGAGGCTTCTCTTCTCCAGGCTGGACCCTAGTTTTCTCAGCCTGTATTCACAGGAGAGGTTCGCCAGCCCTCTGATTGTCTTTGTGTTCCTGCTCTAACAGAACCTGATGTGCTGGATGCTGTTTACTTCAGTCAGCACTGGAATACAGGATTTGAGTAGTTTATACTGTTTTATACACTCAGAGTTCATGCTGACTCTTGAATTAAAGGTCTGTATGTTTTGTGTTCCCTCCAAGCTGCCATATGACTTTATTTGCAGATTTGTTGGAATGTACTTTTTTATGTATATCATTTAAAAGATATATCTTAATGGTCTCTTGTAGAAATGCGTTGCCCCACCTTCCAGAAACCAGAGAGAATAACAGTTTTCCCTCCAAGATGTGGGCTGGAACCAGCTGTTCCTGGGACTGTGTGCCAACTGAGCTGTCCCCAAGGATTCATCTTGTCTGGAGCTAGAGAAGAACTAAGGTGCATTTCATTTGGGAGATGGAGTGCAGACATCCAGGATGCTCATTGTAAAGGTAGAGACCAGCACAAAATACTTCTATGTACACATGTGCAGAATTGAAGGGAAACACAAATAGCTGAGAGAAGACAGATTTGAATTGGGGAAAGCATGATTTAAGCAGTCTGTAAGAAGTGTTGTCCATACCATTATAGTTGGTTCTCAAATTTACTTGTAGGTAGTAGTGCTAATGTGGAATTCAAAGTTTGCTTAAGTGCATTCATGAAAGCGTTAATTGTTGGCTGTCACTCCTTGGATGAGAAGTCATGAGGTGTTGGGACACTGCCTACTAAAAGGCCTGATGCAAAGATAAATTTGAAATTTCAAAGTAAAAGTGAAAGAGCTTAAAGATAGTCAAAGTGGAACCCACACTGCTATTAAAACAGCAGTAACAGTAATGCTTCCACTGGTTTAGCACAGACTTAAGTAAGCACTGTAGTATGAGCAGACTTGTAGTGGCTGTCTAATTCCTGGCTGATACACATGTATGGAAGGATGCTTCTTTTCAGTTGGCTCTGACCTGACTACAGCTGTAGACGTGTCCTCAGTAATAGCACACAAGAGTCAGTGCCAAAACTGACAGACAGAAGTGCACAGAGTCTATAGAGAAACAGGAAATCATTGCATGCATTTGAAGGGTCCTGCCTAACTCTAGCATTCTAAGGTTATTTATTCTCTTACATGCATGCACACTGAGTGGGAAGGAATTTGGCTTTGGATTACAGGAGGACACAAGTGAAAGTGCAAGTCTGGAAATAGGCTATTCACCTCTTTGTGAACCACTGTGCTCCTAGAACTAATGCTTCCACCCCAAACAGGGGCCTTCACCAGCCACTGCAGGAAAGACCAGTACAGAAAACAGTTATAGCAGTCACCTTGCCAAGTCACTACAGAAACCGAGGTGGGAACTTTTTCCTCTGTAGTGGCCAAGGAGATTTTATCCTTCCCTTTATACATATCATTTCCCACTCTGTGATGTACCGCATTGTTTTTCTGAATCTTTGTGTAAACCTGTGCCAAACCACAGTTTTTAATATTTGATGGGATCCCACTACAGGGCTACGAGCTGAAGTGTTTGGATCAAGATAAAGCAGCATGGCTTGGGTTCAAGCTTTTAGATATTACCAGTGCATAAAACCCTAAAGTAAGAGGCACCAAGAATCTCTGAAAGTTATTCTTCTCTAGTAAAAATGAGCAGTGGCCTCTCAGTTGCTTTCATTCTTATTATTTGTCTCTCTCTATTTTGCTGCCAAAATATTTTCCCATTTCAAAACAGCCATTTTCTTTTTGACTTATTAGCCTTTCTACAAAATTTCACTTTTAAATGGAATTTGCTCCAGCCTGAAGGCTGTGGTCAGGGGAGTGTGAATTATAACTGGTAGTTATTAAAAGAGTTCACTTCTACTAAAATTTTCATCAGAATGAGTTCAGAGGAAGGCAATCTACTTGTATTTATTGCTTTGCACTCTTAATTACAGGGGTTTAATTGTCTGACTTATGTCTTTACTGGAACTATGTAGTAATAAAAATGTAAGTGGTATCAGTCCTGAGTTGTTTTAAAGCCTCATGGGCATGGATGAGTTCAGAGCTGAATGCTGTCCTTGTCTCATGTGTCTCGAGACTATTTATCAAACAATACTACAGCAATAAAATAACTTGACCACAAATGTTTTGAGAGGCCCTTTGCCAGGGAGATGAAGAAATACTTTGTTGGAGAAACTTTAAAGCTTAAATGTTGGTGGTGATGTTACCCGTATTGTACCACCAGTATTTTGAAATCATTCAGCATTGTCACATATGTCACAAGAAGATACCATTAGTCTTACGTAGTACCTTGTAGCAAGCATTTATTAAAGAACATTTCCAGTAACTGTTGACAGAAATCTTGTCAGTGCTTCTTTCAAGTCAGTTCCACACTACGTAACAGGGCATTTGAGAGTGACTACTGTCTTGCTCATGGTACATGTCATGTCAGAAATAATTTTCTTTATGTCACTGATGATCAGAAACAAGTGTTTACATCTGTATGTGTCATGTGTGTGGGCAGTGAAAGGATAGAGAAGCCATTCCTTCTTAATGAGTAGATGTGTGTAATGAATAGATGAATAATAAAACAATTAATTGTCTTATTTATGCTTTGTTTTATGGTTGCATGCAGAAACCAGAATCTCCTTGTGTTAGGTGATGTTCAAAAATAAAACAAAACAGTCACTTCTCATGTAGAATTTACTGTTTATATATGAACCAGTAAGCAAGAATTAAAAAGAGGCAGAGACAGTACCTTTGCAAAAACATGTGTATATATTCCAGGCAACACAAAAAAGAGTAGTTATAACAACTTGAAGTCTAACAATTACATAGCTTTTATTTCTATAATACCACATATAAAATATTTGTCTTCTGGGTCAGATATTGAAGCTCCTCAGATCCGCTGTCCAGAAAACATTGAGACTGAGAGCCTGGAACATCAGAACTCTGCTAATATCAGCTGGCAGATCCCAGTAGCTGAGGATAACTCTGGAGATGAGGTAAGTTAAAACCTTTACATTTGACTAGCTTTTTTAGCTAGTGATTTCAAATTAATTTTCTGAACCACTAGAATTTCTGTCTTCTGACAAGCAGGAGTAGAATAAAAATCTGCTGAAAACCTTGTATACTGAGAATTCAGCATTTTCTGTCCCGTTTAGGATTATGTAGTCACAGGACACTCCGCATGGTTGATTTCTGTGGTCAAAAGGAAGAATGTGCCCTTGTTTATAAAATGGAGACAGCTGCTTTAAAAATTAGCTCTTAGAATGTGAAGGAGTTCAATAAATGCTTCTCAAAAGGAAGTAAACTAGTTCATTAATCTAAAAGGCTAACAAAAGCACACTGTGATAAGTAAAAATGCATTTCAGCTTCCCAAGTGAGAAAGAAAAATCCCATTTTCTTATCCTATGCAAGGTTCAGACATGCGCCTTTGGCTACTATGGGTATCAGAGGTCTGGGAATGGAGTTACGGAAAACTTGCTCCAGAGCTGTTTCATAAAGAGTAACATTCCCTACAGGCTTAGACATGATCAAGTTACAGCAACTGAATGCATTATCATGAGTCAGCAGAGGAAGGGTGGCTGTATGTATGTGTGCTCTGAATTTGCTGCAAACACAAGAGATTTTTGCATTTGGAAACTGTGAGCAATCCCAGTAAAAGGTTTAAGTTCACACGGGTTTTGCTGCAGCACAGCCATGGTCAAATACTGTACCTCTGCTAACCCAGAGTCATTCACTGAGCTGTAGAAATGAAGTGCTTTCACTCTCATTTGTAGCTGGTTTGTCAAAGTCACAGTTCTCAGACAAACTGCCTTGCTCAGGTGAAGCCAGTTCCCTTCAAGAGAGGTTCTTTAATGCAGTTCTAACCTATGTGAAAAAGCTGTAGTCAGCAAGTAGGTGCCATTACTCCAAAAGCAGGGTTCTTTTGTGGTATTTGAATGTATTGAAGCATCTGTGGGCTATTAACTCATACAAATATGTAGATTAAAGCTGGATCTGCAAGTACTCATGGCACAGAACTGTCTGCCCCACACATCTCCCAGGTCTGCTACCCTTGCAGCTGGAGACGTGAACTGCAGACAAAGCAGGTTCTGAGCAGACATAGTTTGTGTGCAGCATAAGGAGGCAGACAAGCACCTGTTTCAGATTGTCTTACTGCACAGTGCTGTCAACTTCAGCAGATCAGGGTCCAAATCCTGACTGAGTAAATAAATCCCTGTTGCTCTAAGGAAGGTAGTCTTGGGAAGGGAAGACAGGCGCTCTCTTGCAAAGTCTACTCTCATTACATGAAGAGGCCATTAGCAGCGTTAACATTAAGGGATACTATTTTGTGCCCATTTCTTGAATCATATGAGTGTTATGAATACTGGCCTGTTTTGTTTTTGTTTTTGTTTTAAATAAAAATAACAAGTGTCTTCCTATAAAAGGTCTCAGTGCACGTTACCCCAGCTTTCATACCACCATATCTTCTCCCGATTGGTGAAGTTGCCATTACTTACACAGCAGTTGATAAGTCAGGCAATGAGGCAAGCTGTACATTCAGTGTCAAGGTTATTGGTAAGTGCTGTTAAAAATAATTGGGGAAAAATCTGTTATGGTTGAAACCTTTTCATTTTGTGCAGAAAGAGACAGTGGATCACCACAGCCTTTCTGCGTGCATGGATAAATCCAGAAATAATGCCATCTCCATAAATGCATTGCTGATTTTGGGCCACAGTTCACAAAGTTTGTTAAATAAAGTTTGCTATGCAGAAAGCAAACAGAATGCAGAAACCATGACTTCAGCCAAAGAAATTGTATTGTATTACTGCGGTGCCATTCCCTTGGTGTCTATGAAATGTAGCAGTTACTCAAAGGTGCACACCTAACTTTATTATATCTTTTGATGCAAACTTAAAACTGCTTCTTACATCACTTCTTCTTATAATATATTTCACTTGAGTGTGGCTGCAGTTCAGTAAGCTAATGTGACGTCATCCCTTCAAATTCTGTAGATGCAGAACCTCCTGTAATTGACAGATGCAGATCTCCACCACCCATACAGGCAGTAGAGAAGGAGTACCCAGCAACATGGGAAGAACCACAATTTTCAGACAATTCAGGTGAGATAGTGCAACCCAAAACATGCACACAACTGTGAAATGGTAGAGAGTTCCAATCTGCTCACTCTTTCGTTTATGATTTTATTATTATTATTTATTTTATATATATATATATATATATTTTTTAAGAACACATCATTTGGAATACATGCTACCATTTCCTTCTCCATTTGTTGAGGCTGAGCATGAGCAATCCCATTTAGCTCACTGATGTTCTAGGTTGTCTTTTAACTCTTGTAGGTGCTCCACTGACTATTGCTAGGAGTCATGCACCTGGAGATCTCTTTCCCAAAGGAGAGACAACAGTTAAGTACACAGCTGTGGATTCCTCTGGCAATAACAGAACATGTGAGATTCACATTGTCATCAAAGGTTTGTTGTCTTCTGTCTGCTGGCACAGTTCAATAACACATTAGTCATGATGTGGTACTACAGCTTATTCTCAGACCTGCAAAAGTGTATGGCTTTGATGTAAATAAATATCATAAACAATGCAAGTCTACTCCAGTTCTTCATTCAGTCTCCAGTTTTCTTTTAGGTATTCTGTGGGAGAAACTTGAAAGCAGTCAGGATATCAGTTAGTACCAGTGAATAAATTACGTAAGCAGCACAGCAGTGAATTTTGCCCTATAAATTCAAATTAGGTGTAAAAGCAATTAAATTAATATTAATTAAAGCAGTAAAACTTTTGGTAATGGATCCACTCTTTTCTCAGTGATAAATATAGTGTGAAATGAATTAATTGGCGTTACTGAAGTCTAACTTGAAATCCATACTTAAAAAGGAAAAAAATATGGAAATATTTTTGTAATCACCTACAAATTCTGTAGCAGATACTAGAACATGTTTTAGGTTTTAGAAACTACCTTTATCTATGCATATACTTATGCATTTGTGTTGCTTGCACAGACACCTTTTCCCCACAGTTTACTTTCTTCTTTAGAACACACCAGTAATTTGGCAGATAAAGAATGAAAATTGTACTCTATCTCTGCCCTCTAGTGCTAATGTGTCAGTTGAACATCTGTATAAACAAATAGTAGTGAAGAGAGTATCTAAAGTCATGCAGACTGGACTTTTGGTTATAGTTTTACAAAAGGTAAATTGCAAATGGTTGTGCTACTTGCTGATTTGCGTTTGCAAATCTTAGCAAGGACAAGCCAATTTGTAGAACTGGTATTATTTCAAGTTTGTACCACACCTGACTTTTTGTAGTCTCTGCACTCGTAACATAATGTTTACAGATGTTCACAATCTCATTCACACTTGGTCTGAAAATAGATTACAACTGAGATTTGTTTTGGTTTAACCCAGCAGGCAGCTAAATGCCACCCAGCTGCTTGCTCACTCTCCCCAGGTGGGATGGGGGAAAATATCGGAAAGGTGCAGTGTCCTGGATGTGTCCCCTTCCAGCTCCTTGTGCATCCCCTGCCTCCTCCTGGCAGGGCACCACAAGGAGCTGGAAAGGCCTTGGCTCTGTGTAAGCACTGCTCTGCAACAACTAAACCTCAGTATGTTATCACCGCTATTTTCATTAAATATCCAAAGCACAGCATCATGTGAACCTCTACAAAGAAAATAATTCTGTCCCAGAAAAAACCATGACGGGTCTTGTAGTTAGCCACTCCTAAGGTGATTTTGACAAGTCTGCATGTTGTTGCAACATTGGAGAGTGGACAGTGCTTAGTTTTAGAATTCAAGTTGCAATACAGTTTACTATAATTCATTATATGAAAGTTTATGTAAAAATATAGATTAATTTTTTGTATTACTTTAGTAGGTATGTATGTACTTTAGTGTGCACATCTGAGGAAGTACGGATGAGTTTGAGTCTTGCATTATCAAGGTGTTTTTTTTAATTTCTCATATGTATCACAATTTTTTTTTTAAGTTTTCACATTTCTGGTTTCAAATTCAATGGCAGGGTTTGAGAAGAATTTAGCAGAAGCCTGATTTGGATTATCTGGAAGTAATGAATAATACTTCCACAGGCTTCAACTGCAACTTTTGGAAATGATATCGGTGTTGTTTTCCCATGTGTTTACTTAATTTACCAAATTCATCAATAAGCATCTTTGTATTTTTTTTTCTTTGTTTTCTTTGTACTGTTTGTAGGTTCTCCCTGTGAAATCTCCTTTGAGCCCATGAATGGCGATTTTACATGCACATCAGATGAAAAAGGTATTAATTGCACATTGCGCTGTGCAGAGGGTTACAGCTTTTCAGAAGGATCAAATGAAAACTACTATTGTGCATATGAGGATGGTGTCTGGAAGCCACCTTATTCTCCAGAGTGGCCTGACTGCTCTTGTAAGTCTAACTATTATTATTTTTAGCCTCTGTTTTGTGAAATGAATCTGTGTCTTATCATGCAATGTGTTTAATGAGGAAGTAAATGACAATATTTTAGAAATTACAACTGCTGTATAACTAATCTTCTCTGCTTCCAAATTGTTACAAGCATTGCAAATGAATGCATGGAAGTCCCTAAATGTATTACTTCAGAAGATTTCTGAAATACAAAAATAGTCAATTTGTATCCTGGAAAGCACAAGATAACAAAGATGGCAAAGCAGACAAGGCTTGTCATTAGTTTGTCTGCAAACACTAACAGTGCCTTTTCATCAGGAATTTCAACAGTATTTGCAAATTAGCAGTGCAAATGTATTTGTAAAACCAGTGTGTGCTGTAATTACAATATACTTACCACCAAATCAGACTCTTTTATGTCTTTCCTTTGAGAGGAACACATACAAAACTTTCGTTGTGGACTCTCAGCGTTGGTGACATTCTAAAAATAAATATAAGAGATCTAGATATGAAGTTGGACTTGGCATCACGTTGCATCCACTTCAATCAGAATGGATTCTTTGGTTCAAGCAAATAGCAGCGTTTCAGCTGTGAGCAAATGGAACTTATGTTTCATAGCTATTTATCAACTGAGATGCGTAATGTGGACACTTAGGAGCTTTGCTCCTTTTTTCATATTTAGCCTTGCAGCATTAGTAATAGTGCTTTCAATATTTTTTTTCTCTCTCTATAGAAAGTAAGAGTGCAGTTTAGGATTTTGACAGATCACAAGTTTTTCCATTAAGAAAATGCTGAAATAGCTGTATGCCATTTTTCTTTAATATCTTACAGCTTTCCCATTAAGCTATTGTGGAAATTTGATGCCTGTCAAAGGGTAGTTAGTGTATTTTCATATTTGTCTGCATTGGCTGAGATATGTATGATTCATTTTAGGGAAACAGACATGTTTTCATGTATATATACTATGAATTTGGGTTTCTAATTTGAAGATAACACTTCTTAGTATATTCCAGTTTTAGCCAGTCCTCTGAAACTATTGTGCTGACCAATAAAAAATTTGCTCCAACATTTTTCAGTAAATCGTTTTGCAAATCATGGGTTCAAATCCTTTGAGATGTTCTACAAAGCAACACGATGTGATGACAACAGTCTTCTAAATGGCTTTTCTGATGCCTTCCAGAGTGCACTTGGTAAAATGGTAGGTTAGTAAATACTACTTTTTACATACTTTTATTAAAAAATACAATTTCTTGTTACTTTTCCCAGCTAACTAATTTTAAACATGGAAAATACAATGGCAACTTGGAAATGAAATCTGTGCTTTTTCAGAAGATGATGTCTCCTTTAAAAATAAAGAGGGTACACTGCCATTTTAATGTAACTCAGTTCAGTCTTCAATGTGAAGTTATTTAGGACAGAATTTATAAGTGTGTGTGTAGCTTATGAACCTCATACACAATAGATTTTCAGCTGGATTCTAAAGAGAACATGTGCAGTTTTGAAAACCCCACTAAATTTTCCCCTAACCTCAGTGTTCTTTGTGAAAGTGATGGTAAAATATCCTCATTTTATACAGAATATGTATAACATATATCTAAATAATACAAATGAATATAAATGTATACAGATAGATAGAATCCACATTTGGTTACCAAGTCTAGGCATTTAAGCGGCAGTGACTTAAATAATTCGCTCAGATTTAGTTTATTTTCTGAATTTTAACTCTTATTAGTAAGAACTACATAGTGATGAATATGAAGGGGTAGCATGTTTCATCTCTGCAGTGTCTCTTGCTTTCCACGTCAATGTTACAATTCTCCCTCTTAATCCACCGGTCTGTCCTCAGCTGCAAAGCAGAAGCAGCAGGCTTTTGAGCTATGGTATAAGGAGCTGATATCTGGGCCTAGCATGATAGCATTGTTCCAGAAGTCAGCACTGGACAGTTACAGTTTTTTTGCAGGCCAAGGCCTGTATGCTAAAAGCTTCACTACTAAAAAGTGTTATTAGCACATCCAGCTAATGGACAGACTCCTGCAACTTTGGAATTCCTGTCAGTAGCCCTGGTCAAAAGACTCAAAACTTAAATGAAACTTCCGATAATCTTATACACTTGGACCTGAATATCTGTTACTCTCTTGCCTGACATCAGGTTTGTTCTCTACCACTAGAAAAATTTGTTAAGTTTTAAAAGGGGGGGACAAATCAGGCAAGGAGAGATGGATATGAAGAAATAAGGTTTGAAAGTTAGAATCAAAGTGATGGCATTATTGTAAACCTGACAGAATTACAAATTATATTAGCTGGAAAACCTGTAGGTGTTTTCAAGCCTGTGAGCACATGCCATTTTTGAGAAGAAGAAACAAACCTGAACTTTCTACTGGATTTTGGGATTACGTATGCAGGAGTGGTTAACACCATGGACATAGAGAATCATAGAATCATAGATTACCCCATGCTGGAAGGACCCACAAGGATCATCAACTCCAACAATTAAACTTATAAAATAGACCTTTTACCAAAAAAAATAATGCATGCCTCCAGTTTACCTTTTATTTCCTGGTTGTATCAATAGAACATACTTCTTTCAGCAGACCTTCCAGTATTATAACAGACATGAAAGGAGATGTGTGATGTCAGAGAAAGGGCAAGCCCAGTGCTTTATGTTGTAACAAAGTTTCTTTAAATTGGGGATGAGCTATGTGATTTTATTTTTTAACGTTATTCTTCTTTATGTTGGAAGGTCCCATCGTTCTGTAATGATGTTGATGATGTTGACTGCAGATTGGAAGAGCAGACACAGAAACATTGCTTGGAATACAATTATGATTACGAAAATGGATTTGCCATTGGTAATTACCAATTGCATAGATAGTTAGCCATCCAGGCTTCACACAGTGTAATTTATTTTGTTCTGAAATACTGCAATGTGTTGTGTGGAATATTTAATGAAAATAACTGTAGCATTCAAGATATTACGCAATTAAGCAATAGATTTTCTTATGGAATTGTCTGCTCTCTGTTTGCAGTGCTGCTTTCTATGTATTCTACGTGGGAAGGAAAAGTTTACTGAGATGCCTCATGGTAGGGAGGAAGCAAAGCATGCACACACACGCACATGCAGAATGCCACAACCTTGCTTGGTTAGCCTGGAAGAAAGCCTGGAATTTTTTTTTTTTTAAAACATACAACAGTTTCAAACCAAAATAAAAAGCACAACAGGTGATTCTAGAGATTGTTAAGAAAACAAGGACCCTTATCATCCTTGATGCTGGTTCCAATCAACACAGAGCCCTCCGATTGTACAGAGAAAGCATAAATTTGCAAGTTAGCTGTGAAAAACTTCCCATATGCAAGGGTAGCTTTTTGCAGGATGACTGTAGGTATGTTGGTGTGAAAGCTGTAGCAGCCCTACTGATTGCTCCCACTTTACTTTATGCCAAGTAAGTTGTCATTTTCATTCCAATCACAGACAGGTTAGCGTCCATGTTGCACTTGGCTTTTCTGAGTCCCTTGGGACTACTTAGAGCAGAAAGGCTAAAAGCAGATAGTCAGCTTACATCATCTTAGCATGAGGCATTTTGGCAGATCAATGTCAGAATACTTAGTCTTTTACAGGACTGTGGCTCATAGTGGAATTACTCTGGTACAGCTTCCTGCTTACTCTCACCTTTTAGAAATGCTTCACTCAGTTGGAGAGGACATTTGTTTGTAATCAGACACAGGGGACTCAGGGCTCAATTTGCAGTTGTCATTAGGGAAAAAGTTGTTGACAGCTGGAACTAATTTGTAAAGTCAACTTGGTGGAAACAGTATTGTGGAAATGAGGTGTAGGGTTCTGGTCATGTCAGTCTCTTTTCAGAATAACCTTGATACTGTTTTTCTGATGTTTCTCATGATTGTACACTGGGGAGGCTGGGGAGCAGAGCTCTCTTCCAGTGATAAGAGAACACTTTAGAAGATCTGTTATTGAGTAATCACGTAGTATTAACTTGCCTTAGTTTTCACTGTATATTAAGCATAATCTAGATGACTTACCAGGTAACTGGCAAAATGTTTTTATGCCTTCATGTGTTTTCAGAAAGAGCTAGATTAATGAAATAGACTATGTAGCTCTAATTCTAGTCATGACTAGGCAAATTACTTACAGATCAAGATAGCTGAAATCATGTTCTAAATGAAGAACATTATGCAGAGGGTGAACTTAAACCACTGTGTTATAACAGGAAATGTCTGTCGCATGGGGTGATGCTGTCAGCCTTTTCTGAGAAGGCAGACAATGGTACAACTTTCTTAGGAGTTGTGAGAAAGATTTAATGGAGACATACTGATACGGGCGTGCCAGCTGTAATTGAGCAGTAAGAGAGAGAGAGCAATGAAGAGTAGTTTAAGATGTGGCTGGCAGGTGAGGGTCCATGAAAGACTGAGGGGAAGAGAATTGCTGTTTTTATCAGTAATTTCTTTTATAACTTTTGTAGCAGAATTTCTGTAAGGCTTTGACTAAACACACGGATTTCAGGAGGTCTATGGTATCAAGAGTGAAACTTTTTTCTTTAGTCAGAATCATGGTACAGTAGACACTTGTGCAGAGGCAAAGATAGCATACATTGTCTAGAGATTCAGACAGGCCCCATTCTATTGGGGATATACTATAGCAATAAGTAGAAATATGACGGGCACTTATTTTCTACATTTTCTCCTGGCAGGAGCTGCTGGTTGGGGAGCTGCAAACCAGCTGGATTATTCCTATGATGATTTCATTGACACAGTGCAGGAAGAAGACCTATCCAAGCATCTCTCTGCTTCTGCAAAGACAGCACGTACTCGAGTCAAAAGACATAAGAAACTGAATGTTCCAATGACTGACCACAAAATCAAGTTAATATTTAACATCACAGGTGAGAGAAGTAAAATATATTCCTTCTCCTGTAACTTCTTTTTTAAAATTCTTGTTTTTAATACATACAGAAAAACTTTAACTTCAGTTCACAAAGCCTGCTGGAGATGCAGATGACATTTTTCTGGAGACGTTCAGAGCCCCATTTTGTACATGCCTGCTTTCCACTTTGAACTGGCAAGCTTGAGTGCTGCACTTTTAATATACTTCAGAGTACAGTGGAAATATTGACTGTAAAATCTGTGTGCTTGTTCTGTTCTCTGTTTAAATCCCAGCTAGCGTGCCACTGCCTGATGAAAGGAATGATACACTGGAACTGGAAAACCAGCAACGGCTCCTCAAAACTCTAGAAACGATAACAAACAGGCTGAATAGGACCCTCAATAAGGAACCCATGTATTCCTTTCAGTTTGCATCCGAACTCATTGTAGCTGACAGCAACTCGCTGGAGACGGAGAAGGCCTTTCTCTTCTGCAGGCCTGGTTCTGTACTGAAGGGGAGAATGTGTGGTAAGCCAGAGGACTTGCTCCTTATGCATATTTAGAGTCCTTTTGAAAATCAGGGTTTTAGAGGATACTTGAGAAGGTAATGGTTTGACACAGTCCAATGCTTGTGATCTCCCAGAACAAACTGCAAAAATGCTTTGCACAGTTTGACTTCCAGAGGATGTTTATGTTTCTAACCAAGACTTGTGGAAAAAGAATGCTTTTGTACCCAGGATTCCACTCCCATGGGGAAATAGGGCATATCCACATGGTTGGTGATACTCAGGAAAATAGTGCTTGATATGCAGTCTTTTAAACCTACTTGTTACTCTTGTGGATGAGGATTTGGGATAGGGAATTGGATTTTGTTTCTGTTCTTCAATGTTAAACAGTGAAGTCGTGAAGTCTTTACGATGCTCCAGACAGACACCCCATGCAAGCCTATTTATTGAGGAACAGAGTTACATTTCATATAAACAGGATTTGATTAAATGGGAACTCCAGGAGCAAGACAAGTATGTATGATTGCACATTCTGAGAGGAACCTTGTGTTTACAACATTACAGTCAACTGCCCTTTGGGTACTTATTACTCCCTGGAGCATCATGCCTGTGAAAGCTGCTGGACTGGATCCTATCAAGATGAGGAAGGGCAGCTGGAATGCAAAAGTTGTCCGTCTGGTAGTTATACTGAGTATCTACACTCCAGGAGCATCTCCGAATGCAAAGGTGAGAACTTTGTCTTCTTCAGAAAGCCACTTCTGAGTTCCTGGTCCTCATTACAGGAGTGCTGGGATTAAATTAATCTGTGAAATGAGAAACAGTCCCAATAGCCCATTGATGCATGTGTAATGAAAAAAAGCATATGTGGTATGCAGAATGCATATGTGGCATGAAGAATGCAGATATTTTAAGTGTTTTAAGTGGTATGAAGAATGCAGATGTTTTAAGTGTAAGAAGAGCTGGCCTCTAAGGTTTTGTTTCATTTTTGTCTCCTTTCTGTGAAATTAAGAGCCCATTTTGCATGGACTAGTATACTTCTGATGATGCCATTCTTTTTTTTTTGCCAGCCCCCCTCATGCTATTGTGATGGAAGATGAGATTTTTGCATCCCACACTACAGTGCTCTGGCATTAAGCATCTCGGCACTCCCAACTCTTTGCAACCAACTTGTTCTGAAAAAGCAGTTACGAGTTTTGTCACCTATTTATTGTTTTGTCATTAGTTTTGTTCATTAAAAATGAGTAACTGAGTTGTAATAAATCATGTGAAGGTGGTTGGTTAGTAATTCACAAATACACCAACAGTAACTTACCACAATTTCTGTTTGTTTCTTCTTTGTACCAGTGAAGCCCTTCAGAGTAGAGGAAACTCTAGAAATAAAAAGTCTGTGATGTGTATTGTGATTTCAGTATTGTTTCCAGAGGTTAGGAGCCATGTTCCCTGTTGGATATCACTTAGTCTTTATGAATTCTTCTACTTTACAGCTCAGTGCAAGCAGGGAACATATTCATCTAATGGTCTTGAGACCTGTGAAACATGTCCACTTGGCACATATCAGCAAGCATTTGGATCCAGGAACTGCATCTCTTGCCCAGAGGATACAACAACAGTAAAAAGAGGTGCAGTAGACGTCTCAGCTTGTGGAGGTGTGTAACTAACGGTGCTGTAAAATTTCTAAAACAAAATTTAAAAAAAAAAAAAAAGTTGTTTGAACATCAGCTAATGTAATCCAACTCATCAGCCTGAGATATAAGTCAGCTTTTGTTTAAATGTGGATCAACAGCATTTCCCAGCAAAATCTCAGGCTGTTTCCTGATAACCTGTTTGTTTGAATTGCCCTCCTTCTAATTTCCAAGATGATTTCTTATCTAAAGATGAATAAAGTGAAATCAGTGAGAGTTAACTATATGAAAAGAAATAAAACCCTTTTCCTTACAGAAGAGAAAGGGAATGACAGGATATATGTCACTATTACCTCAGGAATAGTTTCCACAGTTTCTGTACAAAATCTCCATGTTTTGACACAGTTTGTGTCATTTACTTTTTGAAGAAGTTGTCCACAACTGTCTTTGGAAAGTTTTTTGTTTTTTTTTTTCAGAAAGAGCCACAGAGGCAATAGTCTGCATGGATTAATGGTACAAAAAAGGCTTGTCTTGTCCTTATTCCTTCTTCAAGAAAAATAAAACAAGGTGTAAGAGAGAAAAGGAAGTTGCATTTGAAAGCTGTCTCCACAGCAGCATAAAAAATAAAAGGAAATACTTTCCGGATATTCTCGTAGTCATTTGAGAACTACATTTCACCTAACAGCACAGTTAAATCAGCTTATTTTAGGGTTGTTAACTACCAGTAGGTTTCACCCTACTATTTGAAGTCTATGAAAGGAACTGTGAGGGGAGAAAAGAAAATGTGGGAGTAGTGATCACCCTAAAAAATGTCCTCTTGCTCTTGCAGTACCGTGTCCTGCAGGAGAGTTTTCTCGCACAGGTTTGACACCTTGCTACCCTTGTCCCAGAGACTACTATCAGCCAGACCCAGGAAAGTCCTACTGCTTGTCTTGCCCCTTTTATGGAACAACAACCATCATCGGTTCCAGATCCATCACAGATTGTTCAAGTAAGCCAAACTATCTCTCCTGAAGAAAGTTAATAAAGGGAGCCTCTAAAGGGTGGCGAGCACTAAACTTAACAGAAAACGTCCTGTTCACTCTCAGAATAAATGCAGAACTCTCCTTTCAAGCAGTGACATTCCCTTTTATTTTTGCCAGCTGGTATTGTCTCTATGATAAATGGAAGGAGTAACTCTGATATGTACCAATGCTTATTAACAGTGTATAAATATAGAGAGTATGTTGTGTGTATATACATATATATACACCCATGTATACATGTGTATACATGAATGTATATATATATACACACTATGTATGTATGTGTACAGAGTATATATGTACACAAAAAAGTATGTATGTGTCTGTGTATGCATGTATAAATACACATAAAATAGGGTACAAACACATATATATTTAAAATACTATGTGGTTACTGTAAATTCTGTTTTTTATTCCCATAAATCCACTTTTTTTCAGCATCTCTTCAGATGAGTTGTTAAAATGTAATTGTGATGCCCTCATAGAATAGGGACCTCACCATACAGTATTGACAACATTTTCCTATTCTTTCTCTTTAGGTTTTGGCTCTACTTTCTCAGCTGCTGAGGAAAGTGTGATGATGATACCAGCTTCTCCAGAAAATATCAGCAAGCAGTACAAAGTTAGCAGTCAGGCAAGGACAAGATATGTTTACTAATATTACCTCTAATGAAAGAAAATGAGTGCCTTATGCCAGCAGTAAATGACTAAGGTTTTTTAAAATGTAATTGTAATGCTGACTGTACTTCCTAAACAGATGACAGTGATAGTCATGAGGAGAACCCTCAAACTCTCTTCACGAACGTAGATGTTCAGTTGAGTAAAAGTGGCTAAAAAAAAAGTGGCTAAAAATTAGCTATTGACAATCTTAAATTGAGGACCTGAAGTCTTCACCTGATGTATAAAATATTTGTCACACTTATAAAAGACATATAAATTCTATGGAGGAGGCTTGGCCAATCCATAAAAAGCAGGTTGACCATGATCAGTCATTTGATGGCTTCCATTTGGTGGATTCCAGAAGATACCACCAGGCATCCAAGTTCCAGCTGTAAAATCTTTGTTTTGCTTATTACAATATAGATACACTTGACAAGAGGCAAGGAGAGTTCTCTTCTGCTCTGAGTACCCACTCTGGAGTATGGGCAAGTCCTCATGTGATAGAACCTTCTCTAGTAACAGTATTTGCCATAGATGCTCACTGATAACCATCTCCCTCCACCCAGTCTGTAACCGAGACAAGGTTTCTTTGTATGAATCTAAAGTAAAGATACTGTGTTACTGGAGCAAAGTTGATTATGGGTTTGACCTGAACCATAATTTAACACATGGACAGGTGACAGACTGATCTCCCGTGACTGTAGTTGACTATTTACTCAAGGACTTCACTGAATTTGGATTTGCTACATGAGAAAGCATAATGCCATACAGTGAAGTCCCCCACCAGTTCATCTAATGACCAGAAGGAAGTGATTAGCCAGGAAGGGTTAGGGTTAGGAAGTGATTAGCCTGTGTAAAAAGACGCAAAGCAGGGAGTTCTAATATAAAACACAACATAGTATAAAACATCACCTGTCAATCACAGCTCAGAAAGCTCTAGGAGAAGAGCTGCAACAATCATATGTTGGTAATTAAAAGGTCATTTAAAAATAGCAATTCATATTGCTGCTGTTCTTCTCTAGAAATAAGAATGATTGGCATGCAGAGGAGAAAAAGAGGAAGCTCTAGAAGTTAATACCAGTCATGTTTTTGTTCCTAGTCTTCCAAAGTGACTATAGAGAGTGCAGTCTAAAATGAGAATATTTTGTTCCACAGGAATTTCCACATTTACTGTAACTGTGTTATTCTTGCTCATGGCAGGTGTTTCATGAGTGTTTCCTGGAACCGTGCCACAACAATGGGACATGCAAACAGCTGGGAACTGGATATATTTGCATATGTCCTCCTGGATATACAGGTAAAAAATCTGAGAAGCAGGTGCAGGAGCTAACATGGCTCCAGGCCTTTAACATGATCAAACATAAAGGAGCAGAACATTTCTGTGCAAGAGTATATAGCCTAACTGATTGGAATATCCATCACAGATTTACCATACATAACCATTAAAAAAAAAAAAAAAAAAAAAAAAAACCTCCTTATGTTCTTGATGAATTATATAGTTTTTGACAAAAAGGGATTTTGAGTGGGATTTTATTTAGTGGTGTTTATGTTAAGTTCCATGGGCTTGAGCAAGAGTGCAGTGGACATTTTGTGGATTTCAAAGACTTTTTCTTGGTCATATTTATGATTAGCAAAAAACTGAAATTTGCACTATAAACAGCTAATTCCACTAGATATTCCTTTACTCCTCCCTGTCAGCTTCATAGTTGCTCCAAAACAAACAGACAACTTACTATCAAAAAGTCACTGGTCTGTGTTATTTGCAACAGAATATTAAGTGCTACCATCTGGAACTGATCAGACTGTTGTCTGATATGCTTCATACCTTTTTAGCAGCATTTAGTTTCAGGTCTGCATTAAAACACTACTAGACATGCCAGTTTTCTTTAGGTTTCATACTCAATTGATCAGACATGTTTTGCTACATTAAGTAGTCATGACTTTTGTGTTTCTGAACAATTCCATGTTTTGTTTCCATGTTCTCAGCCCTTTATTTTGCATTCTAGGCTTGAAATGTGAAACAGAAATGGATGAATGTAAATCCTCTCCTTGTCACAACAATGGATTGTGTAAAGATGGCGTTGGGACCTTTGTTTGCCATTGCAAACCAGGCTATTCTGGTAATTTGTTTCTTCTTCAGAAAGGCATTGTTTTTGTGCTAGGTAGATAAAACAAAACACAAGGGCTGTGCTACTTATTTCACTGAAATTCATGGAATTTTAACAGGAAAGCCGTCTGATCTACAGGCTAGAGGGAAGTTCCACTATATGTGAATAGTTTTTTAAATAAAAGGACAGTCTCTGTGAGCATGTGTGCATGTGTGCTTCTGTGACATTACTTTTCTGGAAAATAAAAAGGCAATTGAGATTAGGGAACTAGTAAATACAGGAAAAATGCTTATGATACAGAATATGACCTGATCAGACAGAGCATTTATAGAGTTGCTTTACTGCAACCCTATGAGTTAGTGAATAGTTTTTTTTCTCTTACCTCTTTCAGTAGTCTTTGTCACATGCATGTATGTTGCAGATGTTGAAATATATGGGGTAACTGACATGCTTAAGTACTTTGCCAAAACAATACCATATTTCTAAATGTTGAAGTAAACTGTTGAGGACATCATTTTGTGAGCAGATTTTTTAAAAAGGCCTGGTGTTTTCCATCAGAAATTGACTCCATTATGTTTATGTCTATACATTTATTGACACTTACTGTTTTTAAAACTCGATAAAGAAAAACTATGGACTTACCATATTTCACATCCCAGCAGCTATATAATGCAGATGATCTCTGCGTATGTTTGCAGTGCAGTCAAACATGGAGTTTATCACCCAATCTCAGCAGCCTTTTATTATGCAAGAGCTACAGTGCAGTGCCTTTCATACTCAGTCACCAGACCATACAGACCTTGACTACATGTTGATTATGCCTTTTCACTCTTGCTGTTTGAAGGTCTCCTGTGTGAGGAAGACATAAATGAATGTAGCTCCAGTCCATGCTTGAATGGAGCCCGCTGTGTTGATGACAAGAACAGTTACCACTGCACTTGTGCAAAAGGGTTCACAGGTACACCATTTTTTGTGAAAGCCAGATTTCACTCTTTCTGACCCCAATAAATATTTTCCTATCCTGGCCAAAGTATTTCAACCTTATTGCTTTATGTAATATATATACAGTTTGTTGATTTGGGTGTATTACCTTCTCTAGGTCCATGTAATCTCTTAGCGTTCTTGTAGTGCAACTCTGTGGTTTCAGTAGATCTGCCAGGTGATTGGTCTTCTATTCCAAACTTTGCCATTAACTTACTATATGGTGTTGAGGAAACAATAATGCAATTTACATGGGTTGCATGAATTGTTAAAAGTATATGAATTGTTAATTTTAATTTCATTTTTAAAAACTTTCATTTTATTGTAACAATGGACTAAATGGTCTATATTAAAACTACTTCCAATCAGCATGTTCTACTGCTTTTCATAGGTTTCTCTAGCAACCAGATTTATCTGTTGATTGTCATGTTGCCAAAGAACTCCACTATAAAATCACATGCAGTTTCTTCATTCTTATGTGCTTGCAACATGGAGCTCTCTCATGAGAGCTGTGGTTCCAGCTTAATGTCTTTTGTAATAGCTTTTCATTAGTTGATCAGAATAATCACTGTGATGATTTCCTTATTCAGCACAAATCACTCATACAGTGGGCAATATCCATTTAGATTCACAGCATTAATGTTAATGTGTACAAATGCAAAGATGCTTCCTGTAACCCTTCTATGCCTGCTTTACCTCAGTTAATGGAGTAAAACCCAATCCTGCTTAACTACTGTGGTGTTTGGTGTTTCCCTGAAAACAGGCAGCAGTCCTTAGAAACCAGGGAAGGGCCAGTGGTCTTTTTCAGGTTAAATCAAAGTGGAGCTATTACTTTGTTCTTTTCTTCTCAGGTGCTCACTGTGAAACTGAGGTCAATGAATGCCTTTCAAACCCGTGTCTTAATAGAGCTATTTGTGAAGATCGAGTTGGCAGTTTCTACTGCAAGTGCCTCCCAGGTTTTACTGGTGTCTTGTGTGAAAGAAACATCGATGAGTGTCTCAGCAGACCCTGTAGGAATGGGGCTACATGCAGAGATAGTATCAACAGTTTCAGGTGAAAAATAGATGATTCATATGATCATCAGTGTGGAAAGTCAGATCTGTCATGGTGTTTTGGACTTCTTAGATTTCAGTAAGGGATTTGGCAATTTGATCAACTAAAAGAAGATTTTAAAAGGGAAAAAAATAAATCCTGGTGTCCCTACCCCTTAATTCCAACGAAGATGGCAAAGAAAATAGGCAGTTCAATGTATTAGCATGTGGGGATTGTAATATGATGGCGTGAAAGGTTCATTGTGGTTTAACCCTGAGCAGCAGCTAAGCCCATTGGAACTGCTTGCTCACTTCCCCTCAGTGGGATAGAGAAGAAAATAAGGAAGAAGTGCAAAAGCTCATGGTTTAATATAAAGACAATTTGACAGGTAAAGCAAAAGCTTCAGGAGCAAACAAAGCAATGTAAGGAGTCCATTCACTGCTTCCTGTTGGCAGGCAGATATTCAGCCAGTTCCAGGAAAGCAGGGCTTCATCCCACATGAAGGTTTCTTGGGAAGACAAAAACCATAACTGTGAACATCTTGTGCTTCCTCCTTCTTTCCCCCCAGTTTTATTGTCCCACATGATGCTACATGCTGAGGGACATCCCTGGGGCCAGCTGTCCTGGATGTGTGCCATCCAGGTTCTTTATGCACCCCCAGCCTCCTCACTGGTGGGACAGCACAAGAAGCTGGAAAGCTCTTGGCTCTGTAGTTGCATTGTAGTTGCACTGCTCTACAACAAATCTCAGTGTGCTGTCAGCATGGTTCTCATCCTAAATCTAAAACACAGCACAATACCAGCTACTAGGAAGAAAATTAACTGTATTTCATCCCAAACCAGAACAGGTGTGAGTATTGTTATTCCCCAAAAAATCCACTTTCCCAAACCTCAAGCACTTGTCTTTCTTTCCACTACAATAGGTAGTGACAGGTTATGTTATCTGGTAATACTACTTTTCTGGAGCCTGAATGACAGGGAGAGATATACATGCTAGGAATAAAGAGGTGAAAATATGAACACATTAACACTGATAGAATCTTCCAAATACTTCTATATGCTTTAGGGTATATGAACTTAGATCAGAAGTTATGAATACCAATAAGAACGTTGTATCCTGGATCATTGTAGAGACAGCTGTTGCTGTTTGGATTTAACAAGTCTTTCCCTCCCCAAAGTCCCAGAAGTTTTGGTGCCTTTCAGATATCTTGGTTTTCCCTCGGTGTAAGCAGTTCTGTGCCTGCAAAGTCAAATGCCTCTTATCTATAATTCTACAGACTGTAGAAGGCATGCTTCACTCATAGGAATTCAATGACTGCATCTCCCAATTTCATATGAAGAAATGCAGACACTGTATTTAAATATTGTATTGTCCCTGTTAAGAGCTAAATTGGTACAGTCTAATCTGCTTATAGCATAATAACATACTTAAAAGGAACAACCAAAACAAAACTCTGTTAATTCTGCAATATTTCTTCTGCTGATTTTTCAGTATATGCCATTTCCATTGGCAGACCTGGCCTCATGGCCAGTTTTTTTTTATCATTACAGCAGGCACATTTGAAGTGTGCTTTTCTTCTCCTCCACAGGTGTCTGTGTGTGACAGGGTACACAGGACCAAACTGTGAAGTGAACATCAATGACTGTGACTCCAGTCCCTGCTTAAACCAAGCCACCTGTGTGGATGCCTTGAACTCGTACGTTTGTAAATGTCCCCCTGGCTTTACAGGCAGCAGGTGTGAAACAGGTACACAGGACCAAGTGTCAGAAAAAGGTGGCTTATCTAAGTGTCTGGGTAATATTTGCACTGACTGAACTGATTTCATACAGCTTTCCCAGAAAGCAGATAGGGTGGTGGGACTCTGAAAGGCTGAGTGGAACCTGTGTGACTGCAGTGCTAATAAATATAATTGCAGACAAGTAACACCATGTGTGCTAAGTCACATCTATATGAATTTCTCTTTTCTAAGGCCCAGGTCTATCATTTTGCAACCCAGTTGGTCTGTTAAATATAATTTGTGTTTGCTATGTGTGTTTTAGTTAATTAGCTCTTTGTGTTTCTTGTATTTTATGTAGGACTTTGCATCACAGAGCTAGAGATTAAGGTCTGGTAGTCTCAGCTTTAGAAGTTCCCTACAGTGAACCAAAATGGATAACACCTGGTGCAATTTCCACCTGGTTATTGCTGGAGTTACACTACACAACCACAAGGCTCAACTCCATTTGTCTTTGAGTCAAACAATTAAAATTGTACTGTTACACTAGTTGGTGACTCTTTAAACAGAAGTTGAGGAACTGTGTTGGTTTTACAGAGACAGTAGAGGACAATACAGGTCTTTTAGACAACATCCTATGTTTGAATTTAAATAGCACCCAGCTTCAGGAGAGCTCCAGTTGGTATATTTTCATGTAGTATTCTGACAACACATGCCATTCTGCATTGACTGTGAGCAGCACAGAACTGTTGTTCTGTATCAGTGTTTTGGTTCAGAACAACAGAAATCTTTTTCCTTTTTTTTTTTTTTTTATTGACTCCAGTGGGTGAAGTGGCACCAGCTAATCACCCCTTCGGGTTGTTGGATGGCAGATGGATATGTCAGTTCATTGGCAGATGGCTGAAAAGCATATCCAGTGCTGCGCAGGGTTCATGTTTGTTCTTTCTTAGATTATCAGCTTCATTTTCAGTTGTGTTTCTTCAAATAATTTGTTCTTTTTAGCCTTGGAAAGCTCAGTATGCTGGCTGATGCTAAGCTGTTGTACATTCTTTCTAGTTCTGACCAATTTAAAGAGAGTAATTTTTATAGATGTGTTCATTTTATTACGTTTGGTTAGAATCAATTCAGTACTCTCTGTGTTTTCAGGAATGGAGCTCTGAAAGCTGTTTGTCTTTGTTACAGAACAGTCCTCTGGTTTCAATCTTGATTTTGAAGTCTCTGGTATCTATGGGTATGTCATTCTTGATGGTGTTTTCCCATCACTTGGTGACATCACCTGTACATTCTGGATGAAATCCACTGACACCACCAACTATGGGACTCCCATTTCTTATGCAGTGGAAAATGGAAGTGATAATGCATTTCTTCTGACTGACTACAATGGGTAAATCACAAATCTGCTTTTCTGTGGCTTACAAATGTCTTGAATTGATTTTAAAAAAAAAAAAAAAAAAAAAAAAAACGGGCCAGAAGTCTGAATATCAGCTTATCAGCTTTGCCTGTCTTGGCATAGGAAATCTGGATGTAACTGGAGTTTCCCTATTGTTTTGATTTCTCCTTGCTTTGTTGCCCAGCAGAAGAGTAAAGTAAAAGAAATTAGTGAAGTTTAAGAAGCAGAATATTTTTGTCTGGACTACATTTATACTACATTTATATAATATTTAAATGACACATTGAAACAGTGATTGGATAAAATTGAAGCTTAGCACTCAGGCTACTTGCAGTGTGATGCCAAAAGCAGAAATTGACTCAAGAGACAACTTTAGGAATCCACTGTGCAGCCATGACTTGAGTCTTCACATTTTGGAACATGAACACATTATTTTATTTCATTTTATTTTGCATGTGATACTGGTAAATTCCAAGTTCTCTCAGAAAGTACAATTATTTCAAAAGAGATTTCTTGTGTGATGAAGACAAAGTTATCCTGTTAAGAAATAACATTTCTTTGAGTCATGTTGGACTAGCCATCCTCTTCAGTTTGCTTCATGCAATTGAGTCTGCTTTCAACTTCCTTCCGCACAGCTGGGTTCTTTATGTAAATGGGAAAGAGAAGATCACAGACTGTCCTGCAGTGAATGATGGTAACTGGCATCACATTGCGGTCACATGGACATGCACAGACGGGGCATGGAGAGTGTACATTGATGGAAAGCTGTCTGATGGGGGCACTGGGCTCTCAGTTGGCTTAAAAATTCCTGGTATGATTTATATATATTGCACCAGATCTGTTGCTTTTATTCTGTTTTTATTGCAGAATTTTCTGTACCTGCAAATAAATGTTTATTCTTGTGTTTCTAGGATGCTTTTAACATTTAGGAAGGGATCTTTTTTGCTGTTCTTGCTCACATGGACAGTTCCCTCAGGCTTACTGAAGGCTGAGTGCAGATTTGTAGGGTTAAGTAGTAGATTGCTTGTTTGGGGGTTTTCAGAGTTTAGTCCACAAAGGAGCCTGTGTTGAGCTGGTTTCAGAATGGCTTTGTGAGAATATGTTTCTCATGCAAGAAGGTTAACTGACATTTCTCTTAAAAATGTCAAAGTTGATCAGATTAACCTTTTCCCGTTACTCTCAGACATCTTTTTAAAGTTATGTTTGTACATCTTCCTAACAAGGTGGTTTTTGCTATTTCATTGTTTTCATTGTGGTCAGCAGTCTTCCCAGTAATATCAGAAGACATGAAAAGGAATACTTTCAGGATCAAAGAGCTGTGAAAGGCCTGATGTTAGACTGTTTTCAATAGCGTTTTCATAACACCAAATTCAAAACTTAGAGTTTTTTAAAACTCCCTTATCAAAAAAGAAAAAAAAAAAAAAGGCATTTTAGTCTGTGCGCATTGTGCTTGCCCCTATACTTGCCAATCACATTGGAGTTATCTTAGAGACATAACCCAAAAAAGTGTGTAGGCTCAATTACATTTTGCCCGTGGTCCACACACTGTTGTGACTTGTGTAATACACAGCCACATAATCTGTGTTGTTGGTCAAGGAGAGAAAAATTTAATTTGTGTGGATGTCAGAATGCTGACTCTAATCAGCTGTGTGCTTCTGAGGGTTTGGAATCAAATTTGTTCTGCCTGATTCCTAAGCTTTCTTTAAAGCAGAAAGTTCAAACTAGCACTGTGAAATATGCCCCACCTGCTCAAAATTGCATTTTCTCTTGCCCTGTAATACTCCTTACATTGAATACTGAGCTAGAAGCAGTCTCTTAGACCAATTCTGTAAAGTCTTATTAACATAGGGCAACAAAAGTTTTATTTGGTTGTTTCATCTTCCTGTGGGGATTGCAGCCGTAAGGTGGTGTTTCCTAACACTGTTACAATTCTCTCTGATTCTAGGTGGTGGTGCACTTGTACTAGGACAAGAGCAAGATCAGAAAGGAGAAGGATTCAACCCAGCTGAATCTTTTGTGGGTTCTATCAGCCAGCTCAATATTTGGGACCATGTCCTGTCTCCACAGCAGGTAAGTCCCTACCTCAGTGTTTGAACAGAGGAATCTAAACATAGGATGGGCATTTGAAAAGGCATTCAGAGGTAGCTTACTGGACAGACATCTCTTCCCACAGAACTCAGAGGTGACCAGATGAAGCTCTCTTTTAGTATAATGTGCTTAGTGTAATCAATAGTTTTAAGAGTAGGTATGGTAAAATCAACACTGAAGTAACCTACTATTTTGACTGAGCCTTTGTGTGTTAAGAGGCTTTGAAAGAGAAATACACAAAAGACATACACAAAAACTAGTAATCTTATTAGGAAAGGGAGAGACCCAATGAACTGAGCTCAGGGCCTGTTTTACTGGTTTCAGTTCCCTCATCCTGCTATGTGTAAAGGCACATTAAATCTTCAGAGGGGAGCCATCAGGATTTCAGTCAATGCATTAGACACTGTGAAAAACCTGTTAGCTATATAGTCCCAGGAAAAGTCCAAATGATCAGTAGAAGTGAATATTAGGCTGCTTCTACTCAGGTACCAAAAATACAGGTTTGGAACTAAACTTGCACAGAATTAAAAAACCAGTGTGGAACAAAGGATGTCTTCAAGCACAGTGATCCCACAACCTTTCTGAGAGAAAATTCTCAGTGCTCAATCATCCATAGAGTGAATATTTTTTCTTTAAATCCAGCTGGGATGTCACACTTCAATTTACGACTACTCTTTCACTCTCCCAACCTAAATGATTCTATGATTCTGCGACTCTGTCTCCTTGATTACCTCCCCATACCTCTCCAGGAGCTGCTGTTAGGTATCCCAAAACCTCCTCTGTCCCAGGATGAACCAGCCTTCATCACACAGCCTCTTCTCACAGGTCAAATGTTCCAGCTTATCACACTCTTGATGCCCTCCCCTGAACTTGCACCAGCTTGTCAATGTCTTCCTTGTACTGAGGAGTACAAGGGGTACAAAAAGGGGTTCAATACTCCAGATCTTGTCTAATAAGTGCAGGAGAGGGAATAATCTTCCTGGCTTCCTGGCTGTGATCCTGTTCACACAGCCAACTATGCTGTTGGTTCTCATTATTGCCAGGGCACACAGCTGCTCCATGCTTAGCTCACTGCCTGCCAGAATGCCTAGGGCCTTTTCCACAAAGCTGCTCCCTGTCCAGGCTTTTCCCAACATGTATCATTCAGAGGGGTTTTTGTCCTTCCCATTTCTTCTTGTTCAATTTCACAAGGTCCATGCTGGCCCATGCCTCCAACCTGTAGAGGTCCCTGTGGATTCATCTCTGCCCTTGAGCATACTGACTACTACCTCTAGTTTGATTTTTGCAAACTTGATGAGAGTGTGTTCCATCACCTCTTCCTGGTCATTAGTATTTCAGTCCCGAAGGTCAAAAATTATGTATCTGTTGGAAACATTTGAATATCAAAGACCAAGTTCAAAGTCAGGGGCATTTCATGGGGGAAAGGGCACAATAATAAATAATGAAAAGAGCAGGAAATAGAAAAGAAGCAAAGCAAAATCTTTGTTTACAGCATCCAAATGTCTTCTCTGTTTCTTTGTCCTTTTATTTACTACTTTGTCTTTCTCCTAGGTTCATAACCATCCAGCAATCAGCTACTACTATTCTTAGCCTTTGATGTCATCATGTGTTGCATTGCCAAATCAAATCTTCAGGGTTTTTTGCACCAGCAGTTATGAAGCTAATGAACTTACATATGATTTTACAGGACACACTTATGAAGAGTTTAAGTGAGATTTTCTGAGTCTTTCTTGATGTTCCCCTCTGTTTAATGCTATTGACAGGCTAGATAAAATTCCCATTTGTTTTAAAATGCAGTACAACTATGGTAAGCAAGAAAATCATGCCTGTCATTTGTGGTATTTGTGTTTATCTGAAAAGACAGGTGTGTGACCTGACAGGGAACTGAGCAAAGTAAGCTTGCAGTAAGTTTTTTACCTCATTCATTTTAAAGCTTGGGATAGTAAATCACTATAATTATCTCTCCTATTATCAGTTTTGTACTAGCCAGCTAGAACTAC
Organism: Oxyura jamaicensis; assembly: GCF_011077185.1. Classification (NCBI taxonomy): domain Eukaryota; kingdom Metazoa; phylum Chordata; class Aves; order Anseriformes; family Anatidae; genus Oxyura; species Oxyura jamaicensis. The sequence continues at coordinate 74,705,144 of NC_048926.1, read as the reverse complement.
TCATTAAGTCTTACCTTCCTGTTCTTGGCCATAAAGGAAAGTACGGTGACAGAATATGTTGTACAGTGAATAACAGGAAGGCTAAATCCACTCATTAAGATCCTTGTATACTTTAGTTGCTCACCCACTTGCCCATTTATTTTCTATAGCTAAACCTACAGACTGGTTGTTTCATTGGTGAGTAGACAGCAGTAGAAATATGAATTGCCTTTAATCATGGAAACATAGAATAAAACCATAGAATCATTAGGTTGGAAAAGACCTGCAAGATAATCTGGTCCAACCATCCCTGTGCCACCTATCTCACCCACTAAACCATGTCCCTAAGCACCACATCCAGCCTTCCCTTAAACACCCCCAGGGATGGTGACTCTACCACCTCCCTGGGCAACCCGTTCCAATCCCTGACTACTCTTTTTGAGAAGAAATTTCTCCTAATTTCCAACCTGAACCTCCCCTGCCAGAACTTGAGGCGATTCCCTCTTGTCCTAATGAACTGTGAGATCCCTTCCTGCTCTAACTTCTCTTCTATACAACTTTGAAGGGACAGTTTCCTTACCTGCCTGACCCACACTGGAAAATTTTCCCTGCAAATTCCTCTCAGATTGTTTGCAGCTCCTGGTTGTAATTGTTTCTATCACCACAGACTGTTGAAGTGAGATCTTTGAAATAGCCTCTGTATAAACAGAGCACATCACTCTCTTCTTCAGCTAAGTTGTCTTTAGACCCTGATCAGCCTGACTGGAGTTCAGGAGAGGAGTGATGTGAGAATAACTCAGTCTGAGGTTCATGGTATACCTTACCTTCTCACAAAGGCAGTATAGTACACTGCTTTTGGTAGTTCATGTCATCCAGCGGAGACTGGACAGAAGCCAATTAAGCTACTAAGAAAGGCATTTTCCCAGTTGTTCACCAGGAACTGGGCACACATGGGTTTTAACCAGCTAGCTGTGCTCTGAAGCTACACTACATGTAGTCATGGATAAGCTGTAGTGAGATGCACCCAGGCCACTGGGTTGTTCCTCTTTGCTCTTCCTTTTTTTTCATGGTGCTGAAGAAAATATTCTTTTCTCACTAATGCACCTTAATCCTGGTTACCCTCTGGGACTATGTTTCCTTTTTACCCCTGGAGTTACAATGAGCAAAGGTAATGCAGTGAATTCAAAACCCTGGACTTTCATAAAAAGTTTTAAAATGCTTTTACATAGCAGAAGCCTCCCTGAACATAAAAGTAGATGGCCTCCTTTCTCACAATTTTTAAAACATCAAGTTTCCTCTTCAGGTTGCATCTTTATATGTACCTTTTTCTGTAACATAAATACATTTCTTTTTTTCATACTAACAATCTCAGTTGTATTTCAAGAATCATGTTTTATACTTGGCTTGTATGACAAGTATTCCATTAGTTATTACCTCCATACATTCCTGTCCCCAGCTAGCTGGCTTATAAGTAAAGAATTACAATTAGTTCAATCAAAGGCCCCTTGTGCGAGGAGTGAAGAACATAACTCATTCAATAATTTGTTCTCGTGTTGCATGCAGACATGGAAGGTATTTCTTTTTAGTATTATTTTCCTACATGTTCTTTAATCAGCGCCTAACCATCTGTTTTAAATCCATAGGTAAAATCTCTGGCTACATCCTGTCCAGAAGATCTCCAAAAAGGAAATATATTAGCCTGGCCAGATTTCCTTCCAGGAGTTGTTGGAAGAGTGAAGATAGATTACAAGAGTATATTTTGTGCTGGTTAGAACTTTATTTACTAGAACCCCTTTGATCTGATCAATCTTGTAAGACTATTTCTTGAAGTTAAATATGCTAGCTTGCAGCCTTTGCCCTACTAACCTTGAATAAATTATTTTGATAACTTAACAGTTGGAACATTCAGTCCTTCATTCCTCAAATTCCAGGATTTTGTAACAAAAGTTCATTGGAATCTCTGACAGAGATTTATTACTTCCTGAATTGAGATAGGGTGAAAATGGTGTTCGGTCAGAAGGAAGTTTTTCTTGTCTTTTCTTATAAAAATAACAGGACAGTATGAAAGTACCTGCTGCCTCCTCACCTTTATTCCTACTGATTCCTTTCCTGATGTTGTATTTTGATGATTCCAAAACTTTTTGAAAGGTTACGTCCTAGTAGGATGTAGCTTATCATAACACTTCCCCAGACTTTCTCCTGGATAAACTTATACAAGATCAACGATCAATTAACAAATGTATTCCTTTCAGCACATAGCTGCATCTCTTACTGTGTTTTGTCCACAGACTGTCCATCTTTGCAAGGATCCATACCACATCTGCGTGCCTCTTCATCTGATTTAAAGCCAGGGTCAAAAGTGAGCCTTTCCTGTGACCCAGGCTTCCAGATAGTGGGAAACTCTGTTCAACATTGCCTTAACATGGGACAGTGGACAAGGCCTTTTCCACGCTGTGAAAGTGAGTTGTTTCTGTGGGCTGGCAGGGTTAGGAAACATGAATTTCTGTTTGGACCTTATCACTGTTCATGGTTTGTTTATCCCTTCAGCTGTGGTATGGTTGAAACGATCCACGTTACAGCTGAAATTTGTTTGATATCATATGTATGATACAACATGTATGATATGATATCATCATACATGCTTAAAGCTAAATTCAATTTTTACTGAGCAGGAACTATACTGCCATCTGATTCTGCCAACTTTTCTGTCAGTTTCTAATGCCGGTGGCAGAAATGAGTCCATTTGGATCAGCAAACTGTTTATCTGAGCTTGCCTACCCTGTGGCACCAGGAATGTGGAAGATACACAGGAAATGCTAGAGTATCTGAACTTAAAGTGTCACTGAGAATGTCTGCTTTGAAATAAAAGCTTTTGCATTAGTGTGTTATAGAGTAGTTTCTTAAAAGGCAACAGGTATGTCTGTCAGCACTTAGAGGTACTCCAGCACTTGCAAGATTTCTGCTAAGAAATTCTGCTAAGATTTTTGCTGCATACATTTAGGTTGCCAAGCTTCTTTGTTTCCTGCTTTCCTAGTCCTGTTGTCTCCATTCTGTATTCTCCTCTTCTATGACTGTACATGTGACTGTAGTTGCAGTCAGTGGAGCTGACTGTATTTCTCATTTCAGCGGAACTGTAAGTTAACTGCAGAAGTAGGTATTGCATGATCCCAAAACTACTGATGATGAAAAATCATCAAATTTGTCAAAAACACCTTAAAATAGATTGGTCTAGTTTTGATGTGGTTTTCTAGTCTTCCCCTTCATTCAACTGTTCATAGCACAAATACAGGATCTGTCTCCTCTTCTGTCAAAATAGCACACATAGGGTGATATACCCAAAAGCAAGCCCTTTTCACTAGAGCATAATTTCTCTGGCAGAGACAGCTTTGCTTTTTCTTGGTGTGTTACCGATTACAAGTCACCAGAAACGTGTTAGTGTTGTAATCCAGTCTCTGTATTGTGCCAGGCAGTTTTCCCCATTGAGCACAGAGCTTAGAACAGACCGACTCTGCCACAAGTATGTTGAGTGAATGAGGACCCGGCTCACCTTTCTCAGCCTGTTCCCCGAGTGCCTGATTAATGAAAGTGGGATGAAGATAGCTATTTCCTGCATAAAGAACCACAAAATCTATAGTGGACAGTGTGGTACAGGCCTAGTCAGAAAAACTTCTACTGGTTGTAGCCAGTTCATTTTAATCATTGCCTTCACCCACCAGGATCCTATTCCTCCTTCTGCTACCACAGACCCAAAAATCCACAGGTCCACATCCCCTGACAGCCTGTCTTTGTTCCATTCTATCCCTCTGCATCACGTACTTGGCTTCCAATACCATGGGTTCTAAACACTTACACTGTCTTACTTTGTGATCCTTACAAATGCCTGGGGAGCAAGTAATTGCTGCTGTCCTTGTGGTTACAATGATGGGCTGTGTAACCACTGGAATAAGTACATGCCATCTTGATTGAAATGAAGATACAAGCAGCTCTGCTAGAATAAGTAGCAGCCTCTGGCAGCCAGGTACAGTGACACCTTCTGCTGGCGCAGCTGGGAACAGCAAGGTTTATCAAAGTCAGAGTGATGCCACGGGTTGTGAGGTCAGCTCCCATCTCTCTATCATAGCTAGTTTTGCAGTGCTCAAACACAGTAACACTGACATTGTTTTTCAGTGAAGGGAAACGCTAGGAACCTCCATGCAAACTTAATTTTCCTTTCTCCTTAAAACTCACTAAGGATCATTTATTATCAGGGGAAATGTATTGGGACTGAAAGGCATCTGCTCAGACATTAGTCACAGATGGCTTTTCCAGAACTAGCAGAGTAGCAGGAGCTGGAGTGTCCTGCTCAGTCTCTGTCAGAGAAAAAATGAAGGCCCTCCAGTGGACCTCAAATCAATTAGCTACCTCAGAAAAATTTGGGGCCTGCTTGTGGATGGGATTCCACAGTTGTTGCATAGTAAATCTCTCTGGTGCTGGCTCTGATGTGGAATTATTGTGAAGTTGACCTGTGCCCTTTTTTCACTCACATTGCAGGAATCAGCTGTGGAGTGCCTCCACCTTTAGAAAATGGGGGTTATGCAGCTGAGGACTTCTTTGCTGGCAGTACCATTACCTATCAGTGCAACAATGGCTACTATTTGTTGGGTGACTTCGAGATGTTCTGCAAGGACAATGGGAGCTGGAGCAGCATTTCACCATCTTGCCTTGGTGAGACATGCCATCCATTTGGCTGTAAGAGCTGGCAATCTTGCACTTCCATGCCCTTGGGTTTGGGTGGGATTTCATTCTGAAATTGTGAAAGCTAGCCAGAATCTCAGAAATTACACTCCAAAATACTCACATTTCTGAAATCCCATGCTCAGCACTGTGTCAAAACAGGACTCCAGTCTGGCACCTTTCTCTCTCAGTCCCCTTGTAGGACCCAAATCCTGTACTTCCTACCTAATAAGCCTGCACTGCACTCCCAGCCTCTCTCCTTCCAGGTTCATTTAGCCCTGGAGTCGTTGCATTCTCTGCTACTAACCTGTGCATTTCCCTGCACTTAAGCATGCCTGTCAGCAAGCAGCTGCAGCATTGAGAAGGCTGGGAGTGCAGGTACGGACAAAGTTCACATAATTGCCACACCATAACATACTTCCTGGTCAGCTGGATCTGATGTACCAGATGCAGCTACAGGAACTGAAAGGTGAGAGACTAGCACAGTACTGCATACAGAGGGCTGGTGGTAGGGCCATGTCTCCAGCAGATCCCTGCTGGAATCCCCTAGCTAGCTGTACTCAGATTACTTCTGTCTTGGTCATGCTTAACATGTGAATTGTGGGGTAATAACCTGGCAAGGCATTTATGTTTGATTTGACTGGTTGTTTTTCCTAAACATGTAGATACAGAACATTTATTTTTTTCAGTCAAGATGAGCAAAAGCAAAATGAACAGCCTCTTAGTTCTGCCAAAATTCACTTTGGAGGATCCATCTTGTTTTATAGAATCTTGTCCATCAAGACTCCTCCAGAACCTCCAAACAGACCATCCAGACTGTCGTTCCTCTCTTTGCTATTCACCTTTGCACTTTATACAGAGGTCTAAACATGAGCAGGCACAAAACAAATGCTGCAAGGCTGTCCATGTAGTTCAGCATCTGTGCAGTATAGAGAGTCATTTGGGAAGGAAGTGCCCTGTGCCCCACCTTCTAGCTTGTCTTCTCTCTGATAAAGCAGAACAGATATGGAAAATTGAAAAAAGAAAAAAAAAAAAAAAAAAGAAAAAAAAAGAAAAGAAATAAATGAAATGAAAACCCTGGCCCATACTTTACCTTCTTTATTCACACTCCAGACAGGTGCTAACGAAGCATGATACAACTCTAGGCATTCGTTTTGCTGTTACAGATCTGATTCATAGTGTCCTTACACTCTGCCTTGCCTTCCCTTTACAAGACATTACTGAGGAGCAGTCATTCCATTTCTGCTTCGGTAGCACTTTGCATTCTCTTGATAGTTGCATAATTGGCTACTGTTTTGATTTAAAGGAGCCATTTTTATCCTGCATGTCAGAGAGAAACTGCCTTTCTTTTCAGAGCATTGTCAGGTTCTTTCATGCTGGCCAGACTCATTCAGCAGTGAGGAATGAGCGCACCAATTCAGAAGATCTTGTTGTTTTTTTAACTGAGTTGCTTTTTTTTTTTGCCTGGAAGTAGGCAAAGAACTCCAGCTATGTGTTTGTATACTGTACCCAGTTCAACAGCTGTCCTGTAGCAGGGCTTAGAAATGACGAATTGATCACTCTCTTAATGGTCTGATTTATATGGGGAATAATCCCTGATGCCAGCATTTTTCAATGAGATACTTTGAAATTGATCCCTGCAATTTATTACTCATTGTTTACATACCAAGAACACTTCTGCTCAGTCAGGATTTGAAAGCTGATATGAAGTAATCTGGAGGCAGGGATATTTTTAGCTGTACAGTACCAAGTGATTTGGAGCATAAATTATTGGTTGACATTTCTAGGCATTGTTATATAAATAGATAAATATAATAACTGATACACTTTGAAGTAATCTGAACTTTTTCTGGCAACTACAGGTTCTTCTCTTTCCTAATCTAGTGTAATTCTCTGTAGCAAAGATGGGGCTTTGCTTGTATTTTATGTTCAAAATGTTTCCCATATTGGCTAAGCAGTTGGGAAGTTGAGGTGTAGAGGATTTCCCAAGTAAGTATTTAATACAAAGACATTAAATTAGTGTTTGTCAAAAACTGTCTAATAATGTCTGTCAAAACTGGTAGACAATAGCACATGAGTTACAATGTCTGCAGGAGTTTCCTACCTGGAAATAAGGTACTTTTTGTGGAAGTATTGACTGAAGGTTAAGGGGGATTTGTCTCCCGTTTTCTCACTTTTACAATATTTTATAATAAATTATCTGGAGATGTAAACACTAATTTAAAGATTAAATCTTATTACTAGTACATCAAAACTGTGATTGAGTTGAGTGATTTTTCATTATACTAATTAAACTGATTCCTCTTGTTGATTAGTGAGACAGATGTTTGAAGCAGATGCATATTACAATTACCACCCTAGAGACATCTTTATTATGTTTCTTTTTTCTAGATGTTGATGAATGTGCTGTTGGATCAGACTGTGATGAGCACGCATCTTGTCTTAACACAAATGGATCCTATGTTTGCACTTGCATACCTCCTTACAAAGGAGATGGTAAAAAATGTGCAGGTATGAGAAAGAAAAACATTAGGCTAGCCTTCCAAGAGTATGTATGGGCTAGTATCTTGTCTTCTGCTGTGAAAAAGACTGACTTCAATTATTTCAATAATTGAGTAATTTATAATTATTCAAATTACTGTTGCCAGTAATTGATAGGAGGGATGTACAAGAGCAAGCACGTTCTGATATCTAAATCAATTTGGCCTGAATCAGGCTGCAATGAAATGTGATTAAGAAATATTTAAATGCAGGCATTTGAATCAGGATTGAGCTGCCTCTGGAAACGTTAAGCAAGGCGGCTTTGTGTAAAGGCTGCCAGACATTGGCATAGGTTGGCATAAAAGGTGTCTGAGCTGATTTCAAGTTGAGGGCTGGACTGGGCTTTCTCTCACAGGGGGAAAAATAGTTGAAAGATGTATTTGTTTCTGACAATGAATGCAAGCAGCCACAGTGCTCGTACTGTGAATGCAAACTCAGTTACAGAGAGCTGTATCAAGATTAGCTTACTTCCAAGAGTCTTCAGTTTCGGTCACTTACGCACAGAACAGGGAAAAGATGGCAAGTCTGTAAATTACTTGTGGGTATTTTCCATGTTTGTCTTTCCTACTTTCAGAAGATTCCCAAGGATATCTCCTGCAACTTGTTCATAAAACCTGGTACTTAGTAATGTTATTAATAGTTTTTTCTATTCTTTCTCAGAACCAGTGAAGTGCCGTAATCCAGGAAATCCAGCAAATGGACATTTGTATGGGGACATTTACAGTGTTGGCAGTGAAGTGAAGTTTTCCTGTGAAGAAGGGTTTCAGCTGACAGGAGTGACTAAACTTACATGCATGGAGTCTGGACAGTGGAGCCACCCAATACCACATTGTGAAGGTGTAGTTACTGGGGAGAATGCTGATTGTAACATGCATTGTGATGGAGTTGGAAGGGGAAAAGTCTAGAGAACTGAGAGACTTCAGAGACTGTGACAGCTAATGCAACCTTGTCCCAAAAGTCTTGGGTCACAAGGCTGAAGTCTCTATTGTCTTTAAAGATATAAGCACTAGCTGAAGCTTTTCTGACAGTTGTCATGTTCACAGTGGCACTCTTACACAGATTCTTGGAAGTGACAAACGTGTAGACTCATGTCTTTCTTGTAATGTAAGCTTTAAAACTGTCTTTCTTCTCCAAGCAGCCTCCTGTTTTCAAGGAATTTGTGGAAACTTAATGTTTTAAAGATTATTAACAGTATTTCAGTGGATAAAAAGCATCCAGGGAGGACAGGCTACTGCACATACATATACATGGCATAATTGTGGAAATAATTTTAGAGAAACAGAACTAATGAGATGAAACAACAGGGTAAAAGGAAGGGGTGGAAAAGAACAAACCAAAAGGATTTTTTCCATAGGAAGAGTTGGAGATGGAGTCCTCTTGATGGTAAAGCGTGTGGGGTTTGGAACATTCCTAACTGCCAATTTCCAGTTAGTTAAATTTCTCCACAGGGTGAAAGAGCCCTACATATCAGTTATAGCATAGCCAAGAACCCACTATTTTCAAGAGCTTTAGAACTCTTCAAGCCTATTTAGTAAAAACAAAGAAAATCCTGACGTTGTTATTTTTGATTTGTGTTGTATCAACCTCTCTTAACCTCTCTTGTGATCCTGTCTTTTTAAAGCTATATCCTGTGGAGGTCCAGTTATTCCAGAGAACGGTGTCATTTTGGGCTCAAATTTTACATACCGCAATAAGGTGATATACAGGTACGAATTCAGTATATTTCAAGTGCTTTATTAATGACTGAGCATCTGGCAACAAATGAGAGTTTATCTAAATTCAGAGAGTGGTTGAAATAAATGAGGAGGAGGAAGATGGGATTAAAGTAATGGAAACACATTTGTTATAGTTGTGGCAGTTCATTAGCAAAGCTGAATGTTTACTGCTGTGCTAATTCTCTGAGCTACAGAGAAAACTAGCGTATGAGGGTGTGGATGAAGGGGTGTGAAAGGGGTGGCCATTGAGGTTGTGCATGAAGGCTCTGCATTTGATAACACTTATTTTCTTCTCACACAGATGCAATGATGGGTACAGCTTAGTGGGTGAAAAGGAAATACTTTGCCTTGCTAGTGGCGTTTGGAATCTTCCTCCCCCCTCCTGTGAAATGGTGACATGTCCTAGCCCTCAGAATATCAGCAATGGAAAATACACACTTACTGGCACAACCTACCTTTCCTCTGTGTCATACACCTGTGACAATGGATACAGGTAAATGCAGAAACATTCCTGAATCAAATGCAGGCAGCATGCTTTTGCATTTAAAACATTTTCTGAAAGATCTAACTTACATCTGAAAAAGACAAGGCTGGGATGATTGCTCAGAAAGATAGAGTACTAAAAGAAAAATAAAAAATACTTCTTTATATCTTGGAAGTAATTCCTGGTTTTCATACTAAATTGGAGCAATTCAAGAAGGCCATTCAGTATCTTCCATGCACATATATATATATAAACAACATTTTCATTTTTACCATTAAACTCTTAACACATATTTTGAATATTTGTAAATCAGTTCTCATTATTTTTGAAGCTCTCATTTGTCTTTAAAGATTATCATTCACCTAATTAGCTTTGGAGCATATGCAGTATTATGTTTAGCATTGTTTTACAATGCCTTTGGTGAAAGAATCTTTTGGAATTTACCCGTTTACTCCTTGAAAGCTCTGCAGCAGTTACTTGCTTTTGGCTTTTATTCTGTTTAACGTTTGTAAGCAAATATATAAGAAACACGTTTTTATTAGGCTGCAATTAAGTGTTTAAGTCTCTATGAGTGAATCAGGTCTCAGACTTAACCTGGTTGCAACTCTCAAGATAGGCATGGTGTTGGTGGTATACAAGTGAATCTTTATGCTTAAGTAAACATCTAAGCACCCCATGACCTTTTGTAGCTCAAAAATGGACAAAGCTACAGCAGAAGTAAATATGTGTGTCTGCACAGTGCATTGAAGCCCCACGTGAATTCCACCAGCTTTCTCCTCAAAATACCTGAAAAACAGCTTTTCTGAGAGCATCAGCAGAGTGTTTTCATGAATTGGAGATTCTGGCCTGTGCTGAAGTCAGATGCCCTTTGGCTTCACTGAGGCCAGGAAACCAATGAGAAGCAAAGCTGCTCTTGCTCTCTCTGTTTCTCACCCAGCCTCAAGCAGCAGTCTTAATAATGGTCTTTGTGTCTCAGCCTTCAGGGACCCTCTGTACTTGTCTGTGCATCTTCAGGGAACTGGAACAGCACACCACCAGCTTGCAGCATTGTCTCTTGTGGGTCCCCTCCTGCCATCAAAGATGCGATCATAAATGGAAGTAACTTTACGTTTGGAAGCACGGTCTCTTACACATGTAAGGAAGGGTATGTATATTCTTACTACTGGACTAATACACAGGGCAAGTAAAACTTGTACAGGCCACCCAGGCTTACTGGCAAAGCTGTGTGCTCTGTTGTTTCATGACTTCGTAACTGCATGTGAATTCATTTTCACTTCTCCTGTCTTGACTTTCTGAAAATTAAATGTGAAGGAGATCTTTTGTGAGCTGGCAGGTGAGTATGGGACACCAAGGCATTTCCTAAAGTGGTCAGCTCCACATCAGCTGCATACACCCCAGAAAAGAAGAATGGAGAGGATTCAAAGGGCATGATAGATCAGTCTCTTGGACTAGTCCTTCTCTGGTAAACTCAAGGCTGTGATCACAAAGAATTCCCTATGTCTCGTCACACTGTGAGAGTTCTATTTGTTTCCTTTTCAGAACTAACACAAGTGTTCTGGTCTTCTAAACTTTGCTTACTTAAAACTCTGCTCCTTTTTTTAGGTGCATAATTTTTCTTGATTTCCATCTATGCAGTGTAGTGACCTTTTCAGACCCAATTTTATCAAAGACATGGCCCCACTCTGATGATCTAGCATGATTGTAATGCTGGCCTCTGATCCTGGAAGAACCTTTGCACATGTGTATCTTTACAGCCTGTAAGCCGTCGCATTGAATTTCTTGAAACTGTTCTGTCCAAAAGGCAGAGTACATATGAAGAGCGTTTGCAAGGTCAGGCCTCAAGTGACTGGAGGATTTTGTGCTTCTTGATGAAAAAGGGTAGATTAGTGCAACAGCGTTTTTTCTTTTAAACTAGTTTTGCAATATTATTTGAAACATCATTGAAATAAATCATTCTTACTCTTTTTTCTTGACCGTATTAAGATTCAAAAAGCTGTGCAAGTATTTTAAATAGGTTAGAATATCAGCATTTAAAGAGGGTCACTGCTGTCTGTGTGACAATTGATAGAGTGGATAATATTAAGCAATGGCACATAATAGGCTAGTTTTCTGGAATCCAGTCACAGAGCTCTGAAAACATATCCTGTAAATAAGACAAAATACTTTTACAGAAGTTGCCATCAAAGTCTAAACAACTGGTTCACAGCCTGCAGCTGAAGTTACTGGGACCTTTGGAATAGATATTGTTTCTTTGCTTTTCATACGAGACACTACTGAAAACTTAAAACTGAGCAAAAAGATGGTCAATGATAACAAATAGCATGTTTAAGCAGCAGGAATTTAAATTAGTTGATGAGCAGCAGGGAATAATGCCTGTCACTGCATCCCAGAGACAGTGTAAAGAAACTTAAATCCATTTTGAGTAATCACACAGTAGTACTTCATTGTAAAATATTATAATTATTTTAATCGGGACTAAAAATACTTGCTTTTATATTAGTTTCTACATTGTTTTTTTAGGAAGTTATTACAAAATTGCTACATGCATTATTGGCAACAGCATTTCTAGGTAACTCGTCAAGGAGCTTCGTATTGCTTGCAAGTGTGAAAATAGGTTGATACAGCTCATAACAGGAATCCAAAAGACTTTTATGGGCTTTTCATCTCTTCCTCCTCCCTTCAGTTCTGCTAGAGGGGAATAATTTCTGAGTGGGATAGTTTCTTTGAGGGGTGAACAAACTATCACAGCACAATACTAGGTTTGTTGTAATAGCGAAGTTTCAAACAAAATGGAAGTTCAGAAATGGTAATCGGATGGACAGACCAGAAAAGGGCATTATGCTCAAGGTCTTCTGGGTTCTCCCTTATTGTGATACCTCACCTGTGGACACATTGGCTTTGAGATTTTATGTTTGAAATAGCTGTTGTAAAGCATCCTATTTGTTTGTCTTCTAGGGTGCTAGCAAACTTGTTCTGTGGGGCCTTCAGGAAACTGTACATTTGACAATACTTGCTTTTTTGACTCCCTGTGTGGTTTCCTTATCTACAGTTACACATTAGATGGCCCTGCAACCATAGAGTGCTTAGCCAGTGGTGAGTGGAGCGTGAACCACCAGCAGTGTCTGGCAGTATCCTGTGACGAACCACCCCATGTGGAAAATGCATCGCCGCAGAGAGCCCACCGCCTCTTTGGCGATACAGCTTATTACTTCTGCTCAGATGGCTACAGCTTGGCCGATAACTCTCAGCTGCTTTGCAATGCAGAAGGGAAGTGGGTGCCTCCAGAGGGCAAGAAGATGCCCCACTGCATAGCTGATTTCTGTGAAAAGCCATCCACTGTCTCCTACAGCATCCTGGAGTCCGTCAGTAAAGCCAGGTTCACAGCCGGCTCCGTAGTGAGCTTCAAGTGCATGGAAGGCTTCGTCCTGAACACTTCGGCCAAGATTGAGTGCCTTCGAGGGGGTCTCTGGAATCCTTCTCCTTTGAGCATCCAGTGCATCCCAGTTCGCTGTGGAGAACCTCCCCACATTGCCAATGGCTATGCCAGTGGGGCCAACTACAGCTTCGGAGCGGTGGTGGCTTACAGCTGCAACAAGGGCTTCTATATCAAGGGGGAGAAGAAGCGGACCTGTGAGGCCACCGGCAACTGGAGTGGCAATTTGCCCACCTGCCACCCAGTGTCCTGTGGAGAACCACCCCAGCTTGAGAATGGCTTTATTAAGGTATAAAATGAGTTTTCTCATCTGCTTGGTAGCATAACAAACTGAATGTCTTCATAATTGATGTTGTTCTTTTTTTTTTCTCCTCTCTTCTTTTTTGCTTTGCTATTAAAATTGTGGAAAGATGTGACTGGATGGAACAAATACGCAATGGAAAAATGGGTAGAGTTGTAGAAGACTCACATCTAAAAAACACAGATATTTCCATGGTGTTTCCTATCTTAAATTGGGTTTTCAGTTAGGAAACTCAAGGTGTAGTATTATAATCAATTGATTTCCTTGATATCTCGCTCTTCAGTTGTTCAGTCCATGGGTGGCTTTCCAAGAGCCATCTGGAGTTGTATGAAGTACTATTGCCAGTTCACAAGCCTTGCTCTTTTTACTGCCATGAAAAGGAATCTAATTTGAAATAGATACATCACTTTGGGATAATTTCTCTGTTTTGGATGCAAGAACATTTCTTTACTGAGGTCAGAACTTGTCCTTTTTCTGTCAAATTACATTGTAACAATGCCTAAAGTTAAAGATCTCCTTGTGGCAGCCCGAAGCTGTAAAAACTACTCAATCTGTGTTGTGTTTTGATGCACAAGAATAACACTGTGGCAAGGAAGATCAAAAACATTATTGTAAAGATTCAGTTTAGAATTTCTTAAGCATTTTTCTTCTGAACTTTTCCCCTCCTCCCTTAAATCTAGCCACCAGGTAATCTACATTTTTTAAAAAATGTTTTTTATGACCATCCCAATTCCTACATGAGCTTTCATCAGCTATAGGAACAATTTCTGTCCAGACTTCCACACAGATATGTCTTCTAAATAATGTATATCCTCTGTATAGTCTCACCTAAACAGGGCTACTCCTCGAGATACTCCTTCTGTTAGAGACATTTTTTAATATCACAATCAGAGCTCAGCCTGCAACTTCAATGAGCTTCTCAGTTGCCTGCTCAGAACCCCCCAGCTGCACATGCAGCACTTAGAAAAGTCTCCTTGTAGTAGTACACCTGAAGGCTCCAGCCTTGAATACACCTGTAAGCTAAAGAAACAGAGCAGCAATAGGCTAATAGTTTCCTAGCAGCTTCTCCTAATAAGTTCCTTCCTGTCTACATAACATTTGACCTCATAGGTCAGGAAGGGAGAAAGCAGGAGGAAATACTTTCTAGATTTGCCTTCTAGGCCTTGAGTGTTCTCTTTTCTTTCAATGTTGTGGTCAGATTTCCTGACAGCAGAATGCAGTATTTGAGGCAAGACATGCTGTGTCTGTTACTTACGTTTTTTCTTTGCAGACAGCCTTGACCACTGCCTGGATTCAGCTAGAATCTAGACCAAGAAAATAGAAGTAATACTATAATTCTCCCAGTGTGCCAGTCATGCATCTTCATTTCAGATATGTCTGTGTCTCATCTGTTTTACAGGAAACAACTGGACGCTTCTTTGAGAATCAGGCAAATTATCAGTGCAAGTCTGGCTACCACCTGGTTGGGAGCTCGCTATTTATCTGCCAAGCCAATCGGCAGTGGTACAGTGAATCACCTCCTCGCTGCGTTCCCCTCAGCTGCGGAAAGCCACCACCCATCCAACATGGCTACTCCAAAGGAGAAACCTTTGATTTGGGCTCCAAAGTCGAGTTTTTCTGTGATGAAGGCTATGAGCTGACTGGAGATGTGTCTTGGACATGTCAGAAGTCTGGGAAATGGAACAAAAAGCAAAGCCCAAAGTGTGTACCAACAAAATGTCCAGAACCACCTTTAGCAGAAAACCAGCTAGTCTTGAGGGAAGTGACTAACCAAGTTGGTGTTGTGCAGTTCTCCTGCAAAGAGGGTTACGTTTTGCATGGCTCCTCTGTACTGAAATGCTTGCCCTCTCAACAGTGGAATGATTCCTTTCCCTTCTGCAAGGTCGTACAGTGTCCTGCACCTCCATACATCCCCTTCAGTGACCCGTTGACTTTATCACTTCTTTTTGGTAGCACTGTGAAGTACATCTGTGTGGATGGGTTTTTACTGAAGGGTGAATCTACTATCAGATGCCAGGCTGATGGCTCATGGAGCTTGCCTTTGCCAGAATGTATTCCTGTGGAGTGCCCCCAGCCAGAAGAAATTCAAAATGGCATTGTTGATGTGCAGGGCCTCACCTTCCTCAGCACAGCTCTCTATACTTGTAAACCAGGCTTTGAACTGATGGGGAACACAACTATCCTCTGTGGAGAAGATGGACAGTGGCTTGGAGGAAGGCCAGCTTGCAAACCCATTGAATGCCCAAGGCCTAAGAAGATCCTCAATGGCAAATACTCATTCACAAACTTCCATTATGGGCAGACTGTTAGGTATTCCTGTGACAGAGGTTTCCAGCTCCAAGGGGAGGAAACACTGAGCTGCCTAGAGACAGGAGAGTGGAGTGCAGATGTTCCCTCCTGCAAAGCCATAAGTTGCCAGCCCCCTCAGCCTATTGAGAATGGCTTTGTGGAGGGTGCAGATTACAGCTATGGGGCCATGGTCATTTACAGCTGTGTTCCTGGCTTCCAGCTGTCTGGCCTTGCCATGCAGACCTGTGAAGAATCAGGCTGGTCTAGCTCCACTCCATCTTGCCTCCCAACAGACTGTGGCCTACCTCCTCACATTGACTTCGGGGAGTATGTGCAGGTGAGACACGGGGAAAGACGTTCAGAACAGGAGAGCATTACAGAGAGTCCCTCCCTTTCACACATGCTGCTGGTTGGCAATTTGAAGGACTTCAAAAGTTCTTCGAAGGAGAACAATGCAATGCAGCTGACCACTTTCTTATTTGGAACTATCATTTTATACACATGTTACTCTGGCTATGAGCTCTTGGGAAACCCCGTTCTAGCTTGCCAAGAAGATGGGGTCTGGAATGGCACTGCCCCCTCCTGTGTTTCCATAGAATGCACATTGCTGCCGCCTCCAGAGAATGGAATTTTACATTTTACTGAGAACACTCTCGGTAGTGTGGTGCAGTACACCTGTAAGCCAGGGTTTACACTTGTTGGCTCGGACACACGGCTGTGTTTGCCAAATCGGCAGTGGAGTAACACTACTCCATACTGCAAAGCAGTAACATGCAGCTCACCTGCCCAGCTGATGAATGGGAGTGTAAGAGGGGAAAACTACACATATGGGAGCATTATCTACTATGAGTGTGATCCTGGCTACCAGTTAAATGGCCCCACAGAGAGGAGGTGCCAAGAGAACCAGAAATGGGATGGCAGTGAACCAATTTGCATCCCTGTTTCTTGCAGCCCACCACCAGTTCTGGAGAATGGTCAAGTGTCTGGAGAGGAGTACACGTTCCAGAGGCATACAGAGTATAGCTGCAATGAAGGTTTCCTGTTAGCTGGGGACAGGAGTAGAGTCTGCCTTGCAAATGGAAGCTGGAGTGGAATTGCTCCAGTTTGCAAAGCTGTGACCTGCCCCATGCCTCTGCCTCTTCCCAATGGGAGAATTACTGGCTCAGATTTTGGCTTTAGGAAAGAAGTGCAGTATCACTGCAACAAAGGATATAGCCTGCAAGGAACGTCCACGCTTACCTGTCAGAGTGATGGTACCTGGGATTCAGAAGCTCCACACTGCGAGCCAGTCATCTGTGGACCTCCAGAAGACATCTCCCATGGCTTTCTGAACGGCTCAGACTTTACATATGGGGAATTTGCCCAGTATGTGTGCTTCCCTGGATATGAGCTGCATGGTAATCCTTTACGGCAATGTTTGTCCAATGGTTCCTGGAGTGGAAGCCTTCCATCCTGCCTCCCCTGTGAGTGCCCTGCGCCACAGATCCAGAATGGGGTTGTCCTTGGTGAAGATTTCAGCTGTGGGAAAAGTGCCCAGTTTCAATGCCTGGAGGGCTTTAAACTGCTAGGGCCTTCCGAAATCACCTGTGAGGCAGCTGGCAGGTGGAGTTCTGGGTTTCCTAGGTGTGGGCAGATTTCCTGCGGCTCCCCACCCATCATCCCCAACACATTTATCAATGGGAGCAGCTCTGCAGATGAAAACACCATCATATATACCTGCTTGACGGGTTTTGTCATGCAGGGGAGTCCAGAACTGACTTGTGTGGAGACAGGTGTCTGGAAGAAGCCATACCCAAGCTGTGAGCTGCTAAGCTGTGGCCCACCACCTTCTGTCCCCAATGCAGAGGTTCTTGGGAACACTCATACCTATGGGAGCAAGGTCCAGTACAGGTAAGAACACTGGTGCCATTCTGTTTCCATTAGAGTCTCTTAAGGAATGAAGATGGAAAATTTATGCACCCTTTTTAGAAGACCTGGAAGAAAAGTTACACCTTATCATATGTGTAGATAGACAAAGCCCATGTTCCCGTGCCCATAAAAATATCTGGATCACTGATAAAGCTCCAGCAAGGTATGTTGGGCTGCACTCCTCCACCTCCTCGTTTTCCTGTTCTTCTTTGCTGTCCTCCTCTTCCTCTGAAAGACTAGGGCATGGAATTTCTTTTCCCCTTTTGGCATACCATTTATCTCTTCTTCCTACTTCAGCTACCTAATGTAACACAGAAGGGCTGGTCTCCTGAAGTCCCATTTTCTGTACTGCAGCATTGCACTGTCAACACGTGCTGTTGATGCACACTAACTCCTGTGTCATAGACAAGAAAAATGGGTTTCTGTTAGTTTCTTGGAGTGTGCACACTGCAGATCTCATTCTCCAAGGTGAGGAATTCCTTGGCAGAAGGGGAGATGTTGTTTTGGCAGTAAAAGCAATAAACAGTAGGGGACATAACTGTGAGATTGCATGTGGATGAATTTAACAGAATCAGACATTACAGTGCATCTTTAACAAGATGAAGGGGGTCAGCCAACCTACAACTAACCCCACGTCTGGCCAGACCCTGCAAGCTAGTAGATCTTGGTGAAGCACTGCGTGGCACAGAGCAAATCAGCCTGAAACTTCTAAGCAAGCAGTCTGTGATCAGCCTAAGGCTTGGTTTACTCTTGAAAGAAAATCAGATTATCTTTATAATTGGTGGTTGCAAATGGGATATTCAGCAATTGGGAATCAAGAAGCTGCAGTAGCGCTTGGCACTCTCACAGTTTACTTAACCCAAAGCCCTCCTCACAAATGGAAGGGCAGGGACTGCACCAAGGCATTTGGTATTCTCTAAGCACTAAAGCTACCTCCTCACTTTCCCTGGTGGTGCTTCAGCAACATGAAGCAGCTGGAGATGAAGTCGGAAACTTCCAGCTCTTGCAACAGAATAAACTCAGTCTAGGTATGCTTCCTGTAGGGTTCACTTGAAATAATAGAGAAGTCACCAAGTGTGCTTACGAACAAGAAATGTTGAAAAATGTCTTCGTAACTTGTGGATCAGTTTGTCCCCACAGTGTCCCTGTGGTCAGATGTTAATGCTCTGTTGCAGATGCCTGGAAGGCTACACAATGGTGACAGAGGAAGATGTATGCACTTGCCAGGAAGATGGACAGTGGTCTCCTCAAAGTATTTCCTGTTGCCCCAGAAAGTGTCCACTCCCAGGAAATATCACCCATATAATAGTGCTTGGGGACAACTTCACTGTGAATTCAAACATCACTTTGTCATGTGTAGAAGGCTATACGCTGGTGGGAGGAAGCACATCTACATGCAAGGTATAGTATTATCTGCACTGTTTTATTTTGCAGGCTCTGTTGAATGCAAGAGTTGTCCTCTTGCCCTCATTAGCTTTTGGCTCTTAATTGCACACAACAGAAAAAAATGTAAAGCATGTCCTGCAAAATGTAATATATATGCCTTCTTGTTTACCAGTAAACACATACTTTCAGAACTTTCAGAACTGGAAATTAGTGATTTCTTCTGTCCAAAACTAATGCTTTCCTGTAGAAAAGCATTCCTTATGTCACATGTAGGAGAGTAAATCATGTACTTTTTGCAGGATTAGTACTTTTTGTGAGCAAAGGGTCTCCTCTTACTTTGCTCTTTCAAAGATCTGTTGAAGTAGGAGTAAGTGTGTTTGATGATTGTCTGTTCAGATATTAGACCTCCTTTAGGACCTGGGCAAGCAGATGAAGCACTTAGCCATAGAATGAGACTTTCAGCCAAGAGAAAAGTGCAGAACATGGAACTGAGCACCTGTAGTTTGATTCCTCTCCTGAGGGGTTCCTGAACTATTAGATGACCTTGTATAAGTGAAATTGCTTTTCAAGTTTCTGTTTCCCCGTTTATATTTTGTTCCTTCTGTCTTTCAAGGCTGGGCATTCCTTTCATAGCTGAGCTCCAGACTTTGTTGACGTCTTAGAAGTGCTACTTGCATTAATGAGTTTCTTTAAAGATAATATTACATTAACTACACCAGTATGCCCACAGCTATTGGATGTTTCTGCTACGATTTTCCTAACCTTTTCATTTAGATATGAATTTAGCATACGGAATGATGCATTCACACTTTTTAACACGCTTATTTTTCAGGAGAGTGGTGTTTGGGTGCCAGCGTTTTCTGATGACATCTGCATTCCTGTGTCATGTGGGACCCCGGAATCTCCAGAGCACGGATTTGTGGTTGGCACCAAATTCAGTTATAAAGATGTTGTTCTTTATAAATGTGATCCTGGCTATGAATTACAAGTAAGCAAGCTAAATCTCTAGCACTGTAGAGCTTTAGTTATCCTTTCTTCACTGTTCTTATGTAATGACTGTGAGAATGTATTATGCCTGTTCCTTATTGATGTATTTCCTTAGCTGCTACGGAAGTTCAATATCTGCTGTTGTTGTTGTCTATAGAATGCTCCTGGTATGTCTGGGGTATTACTTGAATTAGTTAACAGTATAACTGAAGCAAATATAAGCATCCTGTTCAAAGGCATGTATTCAGCAAATATATTTCAGTGTTGTTTTTTTATAGCTGAAGATTATTTCAATCCTCAAAGTACAGCTTTTATGTTACTTCTGTGCATAATGATATGTACTTGTGACCATAAATCATGGAAGAGTTAATTTCTCGCATATGCTCTCCTGAACTAGCTCTTTGATCTCAGTTAGATTTTTTCCATTTTCCAATCTCATAACATTCCAAACTCTTATGTCTTCTGCATTCTGCCTTTGAAACTCAAAGCTCCTGATTAAATGGCATTGCCCTGAGTGCTATGGTATTGCTAGATGATGTGGAAGTGATTTGTCTTTTTTGATAAGACAAAGAGATTACAGTTTGTTTAATGGCAGCTTTATTCCCTGGTGGAGATGTGAACAAAGTCCTTTCCTGTCTATTGTTTTTGTTATGAGCACGGAGCTATTGTTCCTCTCTGAGCACCACTGATGTCCAGTTACCAGGCCTCATGCTAGCCAGTTCATAGCAGCCTCATGTTTTCAAAATTGCAATGAGTTTAGAAGTGAAAATTCATTGCTGAGGTACAGCATGGCCTTCACCATCCCCAGGTGATGGCAGAATATGGGACAATCCTGTCCAGAGGTATGAAGTAGCAATGACAGGTGCTGTCTCTTAACTCTGCATTTCATGAGTACCAAACAAAATGCAGTATCATGCTTTCTTGGTACTGTGGTAACACTGATAATATATACAAACTTCATGCATATGAATACACCCAGACAGTATTGCATTCACTTGGTCTCTCAGTAATTATAAAACAGAGAGTTTAGAGAATTCACAGGTAATAATAAATCTAATTTGCATTATTTTGCCACATATGTAGTATCAGTGGGGATGAAGGATTGGGTCAATATTTAGACAGAGAGGCAGAATTGTTGTTAAACCTATTTTTGGTGGTAATAAATCAGTGCTTTTGCATAGCAAAAGGTTGATCTGTGCTTTGTATGCCAGCTTCACCACCTAGTGTCCATGTGTTTCCCTCATGTTAGAGGTCCTGTGTTTTTCTCTCCAGAAAGCAAAGTACATTGGCTGTAATGCCTTTACAACACTAATTTCAAGCAGCTGTCCTTGTAGTAATGAAGGTACATTACTTCAAGGGACAAATTTAGATGTTGTTCTTCATGTCTTGGAATAAAATACAAGACAAATCTTTAAGTATTAATAATGTGACGCCCATAATAATAATAATAATAATAAGTATTAATAATGTGACGCCCATCTACAAGAAGGGCCGGAGGGCTGACCCGGGGAACTACAGGCCTGTCAGTTTGACCTCAGTACCAGGGAAGCTCATGGAGCAGATCCTCTTGGGAGTCATCATGCGGCACTTGAAGGGCAAGCAGGCGATCAGGCCAAGTCAGCATGGGTTTATAGAAGGCAGGTCCTGCTTGACGAACCTGATCTCCTTCTATGACAAAGTGTTGCGCTGGGTGGACGAGGGAAAGGCTGTGGATGTGGTCTACCTTGACTTCAGCAAGGCTTTTGACACCGTCTCCCACAGCATTCTCCTCAAGAAACTGGCTGCTCTTGGCTTGGACTGGCGCACGCTTCGTTGGGTTAGAAACTGGCTGGATAGCCGGGCCCAGAGAGTTGTGGTAAATGGAGTCAAATCCAGTTGGAGGCCAGTCACTAGTGGCGTCCCCCAGGGCTCGGTGCTGGGGCCGGTCCTCTTTAACATCTTCATCAATGATCTGGACGAGGGCATTGAGTGCACCCTCAGTAAGTTTGCAGATGACACCAAGTTAGGTGCGAGTGTCGATCTGCTCGAGGGTAGGAAGGCTCTGCAGGAGGATCTGGATAGGCTGCACCGATGGGCTGAGGTCAACTGCATGAAGTTCAACAAGGCCAAGTGCCGGGTCCTGCACCTGGGGCGTAATAATCCCAGGCAGAGCTACAGGCTGGGAGATGAGTGGTTGGAGAGCTGCCAGGCAGAGAAGGACCTGGGAGTGATAGTGGACAGTCGGCTGAATATGAGCCAGCAGTGTGCTCAGGTGGCCAAGAAGGCCAACGGCATCCTGGCTTGTATCAGAAATAGTGTGACCAGCAGGGCTAGGGAGGTGATTGTCCCCCTGTACTCGGCTCTGGTGAGGCCGTACCTCGAGTACTGTGTTCAGTTTTGGGCCCCTCGCTACAAGAAGGACATCAAGGTGCTTGAGCGGGTCCAAAGAAGGGCGACGAAGCTGGTGAGGGGCCTGGAGAACAAGTCCTACGAGGAGCGGCTGAGGGAGCTGGGCTTGTTCAGCCTGGAGAAGAGGAGGCTCAGGGGCGACCTTATCGCTCTCTACAGATACCTTAAAGGAGGCTGTAGAGAGGTGGGGGTTGGCCTGTTCTCCCACGTGCCTGGTGACAGGACGAGGGGGAATGGGCTAAAGTTGCGCCAGGGGAGTTTTAGGTCAGATGTTAGGAAGAGCTTCTTTACTGAAAGGGTTGTGAGGCATTGGAACAGGCTGCCCAGGGAGGTGGTGGAGTCACCATCCCTGGAAGTCTTCAAAAGACGTTTAGATGTAGAGCTTAGGGATATGGTTTAGTGGGGACTGTTAGTGTTAGGTTAGAGGTTGGACTCGATGATCTTGAGGTCTCTTCCAACCTAGAAATTCTGTGATTCTGTGATTCTGTGTATTAGATTAACCATGAAATGTGTTTGTAAGAAATAAATAACGTCATTTATAAGTGAATTTGAAGCAAGAGTGTTTGGGACGTGATCAAAGTCAGTACAGTATGTTTACAAACCATAGGCTTGTACTGTTGGTGAAAAGAAAACAAGTTAGATTTTCATTAAGTGAGTACTGGAAGCAGAAAATGTGCCATCATAACACATTTCTGGGAACAAGAATGGCAAAGTGGACAAAAGCAATGATACTCCAGGGAGGAGGACAAGGAAACTAACTAACTGACCCACAAGCATTTGGTTTGTAAACAATACCCTGCAGTTTGGAGGAAAGAATTCTAGCCTAAACTCTTCTCATCATCTTGGACTGTAAGCATTTAACTCTATCTTATATGGGATGTACATTGAGTGAAGACACACTGGCTTTGCTGGATACCAGAGCTGTTGGGAGAAAAAATGATTGCTAAGTGAAGCTGTTCATTGAGTATTGTCTCTTCTTTCGTAGGGTGATACAGAACGGACTTGCCAAGAAGACAAGCTTTGGAGTGGCACAGTGCCAGCATGCAGAAGTATGTTCCATCTGAGTTTGTCACTTGATGAATTTGGTCAAGGGTGCTTTTAAGCAAAAGACACTTGTGGTCATTTTGCCTGATTTATAATTCATACTGTCTTCATATGTCTAAGAATTGTCAGTAAGTACCACTGATAACATATTGTAGACATGCAGAATTGCTGGTGTGTGCAGGTAACACTGCAGCTTTCCACTGCTGTGCCCCTATACCTCTAAGAAAGCTGGGCAAACAGGTAGCAAAGGGGTTGTTGTTGAATCTTTCCATTTACATACACTTTACTTCAGACATAGGGCTGCATGCACAGAGGGGACTTTAACACATTCCTTCTATTTTAGCTTTATGCATCTTTAGATAAATTTAATGGAAAAGATTAATGATGTAAAGAAGTTTAAACATTTTCTATTAGCTGCATGTTTAAATAGGATGAGATACAGTGTTCAGAGAAACATCAGAGTTCCTCTAAAACTCTGCACAAGTAAAGAGTAGCAATGACAACTTGAAGAGGTGTTTTCTTGTATCAGTTTATTGATACAAGAGATTACTGCCATACTACTTCAACAGATTATTGTCCATCTCAGAAGAGTAATATCTGAAATTTAAACAGTTCTGCCACTTGAGGTCATGGTTTCTCGGGTTGCTAAGAACCTTTGACCAACACAGTTACCCAGAGCTGTGGGTACTCAACATCCTGAACTGTAGCTCTATGGATACTCATTTTCAAACATACTTCAGTTCTGTGAGATGTCTGATTCCCTCTGCCTGCTGTGCCAGAACAGAAGCTGTCTATGTAAATACTTAAGCAGAGTTCAGCTGTTGGCTTCAAGGCTTCCTGCCAGTAAAGCCACAATGGATTTTGTCTTTTAGCAGTATCTGAGAGCATTGAATATTACTCTGCTGCTGTTCTGCTACTCAGGACCAAATACCTGGGAATGCCCAGGTATTCCCAGGTGTTCTGTGTTCTTTCCCTGTTCCTCAGGGTAAAAACTGTGGAGGAGCTGGGAGCAGGACAGGCTGTATGCACTGTGTCTGGAGTATATTTCTTATGTTACAGGAGTATCATGTGGGCCCCCAGAGGCGATAGAAAATGGATCTGTTCAGGGAGAGGAGTTCTTGTTTGGCAGTGAGGCTTTTTACAGCTGCGACCCTGGTTTTGAACTACAGGGACCAAGCCGAAGGATTTGCCACGTTGACAAAAAGTGGAGGCCCTCTGTTCCTTCATGCAGGGGTAAGTAGCAAGCACAGCAACACAGAGGCAGTTTTCCAGGAGGGCCAGGAAACTAACTGGCGTGGTACTTTTGCTGGCTTCCACCTGATCTCCTGCTCCATTGGGGGTATAACAGGAAGAGCCAGCAGAAAAGCCAGCTGAGAAGTTCTCACTGGAAGTTCCTCTCTGCTCTGAAGGGAGCTCCTTTTGACATAACAAAATGGAACAATGATAGAGCTGTGCTCAGGTTACGAGATGAGAAGTGTGGCCTGCTCTATTTGATTTGCTTTGCACTATGGGTTGCAGGGCCTTGAACATCAAGCACTGAGGTGATTTGTCTCTACAATGTCGAGGCTAATATATCTTGGTCCCTGGTATGTCTGGAGATCAAGACTCTGCTCCTTAGGATCAAATCTTGGTCCTGTGAAGCAGAAGGCAATTAATTGTAGGAGCATGGAAAGAAGGATTTATGATTTATTTCATACAGGTTATAAACAAAATGCCCAAATTTTATAATCTCTACCAATAAATTATTTTCCATCTTTTCATGGTGATTTCATAGTCCACCTGCTTGTATTCCTTTCTCTTAGCTTTGACCAATTGGCATGGTCTGTGCAATAAGGACAGGACAGGGGACAAGATCTTCCTTAGCTACTGTCATTTTTCTTGGGGACATCCTGAGACCGTCTTTCACTGTACAGGAAGCAGAGAAGTCTGAAGATGCATCCTCTGGATTAGTCAGAAGAAATATTCTGGATCACTGATCGCTTACAACACTGTCAGATACACCAGGGCAGGGTCTCTCTCAGGTGTTTGCAGCCTGTATCCCAGGAGAGAGGGCAAGCAAGGCATTACATAACCTTTATAGTACTTCACAGATTCTTTCTTCCCATCTTTCCTTTCATTCAGTCTGTGAATAGAACTGCAGACAGTGTATAGCAGCCAGACAGAGTGGGCTTTGTTGTTTGTATAAAACCAAAAATTTTTCTTCTCTTACAGGAATTACTTGTGGGCTGCATCCCTCAGTAGAAAAAGCAGAGGCCATTTCTACAGGAAGCACATACAGAAGTAATGTAACCTTTGTGTGCAGTGCTGGGTATCATCTTGTTGGACCCCAAAATATCACATGTCTTACCAATGGGAGCTGGAGTAAACCTTTACCATCATGTGAAGGTAAACATTTGGTGTCATGGCCTGGCACATTTTGATCTGGTATAAGCAGTACCTCCACCCATGTGCATGTATATCACATAATCCAGGGAGTAAGCTGCTTTCTGGAAACAATTCTGTAATGTATGTTAAAAATTGTGTATGAAAAACAAAACATCTCAAAAGGAACAGTGCCTATTACCAAACCATAAGGAGGTTTAGACATCATCTTTCCTTAGGTCTTAATCTACACTTTTACAGTCTTAGTGAGAGATGACATTGCTTATCATCTGAGAAAATCAAACCATTAACTAAAGGTGATGGACTGTGAGGACATGAAACTTCACCCAACAGCCTTCTGAAGTCAGTTGTTACATTGATATTCTTTCTCTGAATCTGGGGCCCCAAACCCAGCAACAGGATTGTCTCAAGGACAATATCAACAGCCCGGCCTTTATCTCCACACTTCTCACCTGAGTCAATATTGAGAGTGCATAACATACCATTTTACACTTTACTGCTTTCAGACTCTCCCTCGGTAGGTCCTGTTGCTTATACCGAGCAGAACAAGTGTTGAGCAAGAACTGTCTGTATCAGAGTGGGCAGTAGTTGGTGGAAACAAGGCTGTCAACATAAAAGTGGAACAAAACTTCAGGTCCTGAACGTGAACAGGTAGCCACCATTGTTGGATGACTCTGTTCAACATAAAAAGTGTATAGAAGCATAGTAAATTCCAGTATCATTAAGTATGGGTGTTCTTCTTTCCTGTCATTTTAGCCATGAAAAAACAAACTCTGGACTTGACACTATTCCTTTCCTTTCAGAGACACGTTAGTCCATTTTTTTGCTCATCTCACTTCCTTTCAGGCTGTTATTGTCCCTGCTGCACATACTCTGGCCTCCCAAGCTAGATTCCAGACCAAGCACTTTGCTTGCTTGCCATAGTTGCCCCTTGCATTCTCACATGGTGCTGGCTTGTGGATGTCTCCCCAGCCAGCTGCTCACACAGATTCAAAAGGGACCGACATGCTGTGACAGCTTCACCAAAGTAAGGCAGATAATGATCTTCCACTCAAGGCAGGTGTTAGGTGCCTGTCACAAGAGCCATGAAAACTACACGAGGCCTAAGGATCATCAGATGCTGTGGTGGACAGTCCTGTAATGTACAGCTCACTGTATACTACAGTACTCTTAATGCTTTGCAGACCTTCTGGTAGCCATCTGCAAAGTTGGTAAGGTTGTCCACATTGCAGAGGAGGTTTCAAGTACCTAGTCAGGCACCTAAGAGAAGTCATACACTAGCAGTGATGAAATAAACAAGATATCAGGAAAGACTGCTTGAACAAGGATGAGCATGGCCACTTCTCCCAACTTCTCTCTTCCTGTTGCCTGATGGCCTTAGGTCCATCTTTGCTAGTTTAATCTTAACTCATCCTATTATGTAGACCACCCAGGAAAATCTAATTGAAATCAGGATGTAGAACAGAGTGTCTTGTGTAGGAGTGGTAACCTGACTTGGGCTGTCTGCCTGCTGGCTTCAGAAACATAGCGGAGAATCTTGAGGGGAGCAGTTAGTAATTTAAATGTCAGCACCTTGCATCAAACCCATCCTGCATCTCATCTGGCATTTCTTGTCTGTCGAAAAGGAAGTTGCAAAGGGCTGCAAGTTTCTGAGGTACCTCTTAGCAGTGAGAAGGAACCATTTCCATGTTCTACCCCACTTACCCCAGTACAAGGCCATAAATGTGTCCTTCCCTATCTCTGCCAAATTTTGCTGACCTGATAAATGGGTGTCTGTGGCTTTTCTCTATCACTGGGAGGAGCTCCTTCCCCGACCTGACTGCATTGCCTTAATGGGGCTACTGAACTGTCCCTCAATGTTCTTCATAGTATATTAGTCTGTGGCTGCTACTTTAAACATACTGTGTGAGTAACTCAGGAACTGTTGGAAGTCCAGGTCTGATATCAAGCTGAGTTAATGAGAGCTCTTCCTTTGCAGAGACCAGATGCAAAGTTCCACTTTCCTTGCTGAATGGGAAGGCGATTTATGAAAACAATACAGTTGGCAGTACTATAGCATATTTCTGCGAGAGAGGATACAGCTTGGAAGGAGAACCTGCAGCAGAGTGCACAAGGGATGGAAGATGGAGCAATCCCTTGCCTCTCTGTAAACGTGTGTGTTTGCTTTGTAATGAAAAAGAGGTCTCAACTTTTAAGCATTAAAGGCTAGGTTGCTCTTCATTTAAACTGACAGTAATTGAGAGCAACTTCTGCAGATACTTGTGGAGATGCACTGTAATTTTCTTCTGGAGTGGCCATGAGCAGAATTTGTCACTCATAGTTTAAAAAATTGGTTTGACCAACATTAGGAGATATGTTGGTGTGCATCCTGTTTTTACAAAGGAACAAAGGAAGCAGTTGCAGAGACATATTAAAGTGTTACCTTGTCTGAGTGTATTTTTCTGACAGTAAAATAACAAGTTGTGTTCTGCATAACTCCCTTTAGTTGCAAAGCTGACATTAAATGGAGTCAGTTGGATTCAGTGACTTGATATATGAGGAGCAGGTGAGAGAAAGGTGTTTGTTCAGCCTTTGGAAGAGAAGGCAAGGAGAGACCTTATTGTTGTCTGCAAAATGACTATTGGCAGGGTGTAAATAAAAAAGAGCCAGACTCCTTTCAGAGGTGCACAGTGGTAGGATGTGAGGGAGTGGACCCAAGCTGCAACAAAGGAAGATCCAATTAAGTGTCTCAAGAAACTTTTCACTATGGTAGTAGTCAAAGTCTGAAATAGGGGCCTGTAGAGGATGAGAAATGTCCATCCTCAGACATACTTGGATGTCAGCTGTGTGAGGCCTAAAGCAGCCTTAGTTGGTCCTGCTTTGAAAAGAAGGTTGGACTAAATGTCTATGTAAATTATCCTGTGATTCTATGAAATAGCACATTATACACGTGTATACTGTGCATGCACAGCCACAATAGCCATCATTGTTGCTGTATCTGTCTGTAACAAGTTTTAGGATCTACTGTTTTCTCAGGGTAGTGATTGATACTAAAATGTCTAAAAACTAAAATGTTTTTGTACAACAAAGGACTCAGGATTTTAGTTTGAGGAATATGGCATTAATCTGTACTGTAGGTAAGGTTCAGCCTTTTCCACATTCATGGTGAGAGCAGGAAACCATGCAAAAATACCTCAACAAGCTTACAGGCAGTAGTAAATTATCAGAGCAAATCGAAACTCAAATGTCTCTATGCAAACACCTGGATTTTATGCTGTTTTGTATTGATCCAGGCCCTCAGAACAAGGAGAGGTGTAAGTTTGACTCTTTTTAAAAGTGGAGTAGGTCTTACTTTTTTATACAAAGGTAATGGTAACCAGGAAGGACAGAAGAGAGGGTCGTGATTGTAACATATATGATAGTCTCCACATAAATCCTTAGTATATTTTCCAGTGACTTCAATAGAGTACATAGCAAGTCATGTGACAGCAGAGAATAAAACCTTTTAACTTTATTTTATAACCCAAATCTTGTAACTTTACATCAAATTACAAACGGGACTTGTGAATAGCATCCATTTCGATTGCACTTCATATGATTTCATTTTGAAATTTGCAGAAATTCTTCTAAAGTTCTCTCTTTCTTCCTTCCTTTCCTATCTTTTTCCTTCCTTTTCCACTTACCTCACACCTTTTCTTTGAACAGCAAACCCTTGCCCTGTGCCTTTCATAATCCCAGAGAACGCCCTTCTCTCCGAGGTGGATTTTTATGTTGGGCAGAATGTTTCTATCAGGTGCAGGGAAGGCTACCAGCTGAAAGGGCAGGCTGTGATCACCTGTAACGCTGATGAGACTTGGACTCCGACAACGGCTAAGTGTGAAAGTAAGTACAGGTGTTGCAGTTCTGCAAGAACACAGTCCGTTTCTGTAGGTCTGGTGACATCTGGTGAGCATCTGTATCACACAGGAGGGTAACAGCACAGACTTGTTAGCAGAGCTCTCTATCTAGATGCAGTTATCCAGAAAGAAGAGTTTTTTATCTACAATTTTCTTATGGAGAGATGGGTTGCTTCTAGAGACCTTGGCACATAAAAGCAAACAAAGAAGCTCTGTAAAAATGCTGTGTCTTCTTTCTAAGAGAGTTATTTCAAGAAAAATATTCAGAATATGTCTATGAATTGATTCCCCATGTGCACTCACGGTACTGTCCTTCACACTCTGCTGTAATTTTCAATTTACTTTTTGCAAGCACTGCAGCTGGGTTTGATTGTTGCATACCCTAAATGTCTTGAGAATTATTCCAGTGAGAGTATGTCGAGACAAGGGCTGTAGGGAGACGTGTTCTTTCATTGTATTCATTGACACTGATACAAGGCATGAAGTCCATTTTCAGGCATATCTGAAAGCCTTTTGGCTTCTTGCAAGCAGCATTGGCTAGTGCAGACATTGACTTCACTTTACTCTGCAAACCCAGTCTCATGTATTTCCTAGGACCAGGTGTCATCTTTTCCTGTGTCTGGTAGATACAATTGTTGTTGCATTACTTCAAACTGCTGTTGCTGGTCTTCTCCATGCTTTGGTCTTCTCAGTGCTTGCTAGCACACATGTGGGAGTACATACAGTTTCACCCTGTGGGTACCTGCACTGTGGAGAAGTCCTGCATTTTTATCAGAGAAGTCTCAGCATCTCCTGTGGGCAAAGCATGAAGTTGGAAACCATGTCATGAAGGCTTTGTAACTCACCAGCCTCTGGGTGATTTCTTTTGTTTAGAGATATCTTGTGGGCCCCCAGCTCACATAGAGAATGCCCTCATCCGTGGTAGCTTCTATCAGTATGGAGATATGATCACCTATTCCTGCTACAGTGGCTACATGCTGGAGGGGCCCCTGCGAAGCATTTGCCTAGAAAATGGAACGTGGACAACACCACCTACCTGCAAAGGTAAGTATTTTTTTGAACAGAAGTATTTCTTAACTAGCTATAAGCATGGTGGTGTCATCCTAGCTTCAGCAGAAACAAAAGCCAAATTCTTGATGGTTTCAGTGCAGCTGTGATTTCACCCCGGGCATGTTAAGTGCAGGGTGTTGCTTTATTTCCAAGTGAAAGAGAGGACTTCCTGATTTTTTCTCTCTAGTCCTTGCTAACGCTATGGTTTCTCTTCCTACAGTGCTGTGTCCCATACCTTAGATCCTCTCTCCCGCATCTTTTGTAAGAAGGTTACAGAACTAGTCATCTTGTTGACATGCTAGGCTGTTTCAAATAAAGCATTCCTGGTCATTTTTTCAAGCACTGCATAAAACACAAGAGATCAAATGGGTGCTGTGTTTAGAGCTTGGCAGCTCCTGAAAACTCTTTTGCAATAAAGTACTTCAGGGTAGGTTGGTACAGCTCACTAAATAGTGCACACTAAGTACTACAGAAAATTTGTGATTTTAACAAAATACCAAGTACAAAGTCTTACCTTTCCATTCTTGACTTCTATAAATTACAGAATTAACACTTTCACATTGAAGATTTGTAGAAGTTATCAATTTTAAGCAGAAAATGGGGGAAACCAACACAAATCATAGACAACAAACTATACAGTTAAAAACAGTTATAAGAATATTCAAGCACTAACTGAAAACAAAGGGTCACACAGGTGTCATGGAAGAGACCTTGCATCTGCCATTTTCCCACCAGAAGCTTAGGGCACATCAGTGGCAGTCATAAGCAGTCACATTCCCAAAGCTCGAGAATTCCTGCAGAATAGCAGGTGCCAGAACATTGATCTGGTAACATCAGAGTTGTAATCGAAGTTGTCAGGTCTACCTCTTCCCTTGCAAGTGTCTCAGCATCCCATGTCTAAAACTGAAGCAGCAATACTTCCTCCCTCCATTGCTATATTTCTGTTTAGGTCAGAAACCCCTTGGTGTTGGAGGTTTCTGTACAGTGCTTAGCCTGAGTAATCAGGGTCCCTTTGGTAGCTTTTGTTTGTTTGTTTGTTTATTGTTGTTTTTGTTGAATTCTGCCACCAAAACATTAAGACCTAGATAATTTAAGTTGTCCTCCTATGTGAAAGCAGGCACTCTATTAAAATTCCAAATGCAATAGTTAAAATTGCCTTGCCTAAAAATCACAGATCAGCAGGTTGTTTTGAGGAGGCACAGAGCCAATAAAGTGGAATTGTAACTCCTGAACTTTTCAGGAATAGAGAAGCTGCTTCTGAAAACCATCCTTTTCCTAGTAATGTGCTTATGGTTTGGCATTGCCCTGAAGAGTGGGCTGTCAAGCAGCCAAGTAGAGGAGATTTATGGTAAAAGCACCTGAGGTACTTCAGATGCCTGGAGTTATCCTGAAGCCCTTTTGGAAACTTATCCTCACAAACAATGAAGTCCTTTCTGAAAAGCTTACTGAGTATTTTATTATTTCTTTCTAAACTGTGGTGGGTACAGAATTCAAGGGATCTCTGCACAATAGCTACTCTACCTAAGCTAGGTATTTATTGGCAAATTTTTGTATGTTATCTCCAGACTGTAACACTCTGCATTCTTCAGCTGCCTCCTTAATATCATCAGTTCTGCTTTTTATTCTTATTTACTATTTTTCAGTTGCACAGAACACTACCTTATGCCAAGGGCTGTAGTTGTCTGCTAAAAGAGGTTCTTGCCATTGTAACTGTCAAACATCCTGTTTCCAACACCACTGAATTCATGGGACTGTTCAGAGGAATAAGTGTTGGAATTAACTATTTTGAAATACAAAGTGATGATGTGGACAGATGATCAGAGTAGTGCAAGTAAACGAAGTGGAAAAACCTGCCTTTTGGTATTTTAAGGGAGAAAAATAACAATTCCCCCCCCTCCTTTCACCTAAAAGGGAAACTAAAAAGGACCAAAGATTCTTCTGAGGGGACTGATGTGTTTTCATGACACACATCAAAATAATCTTTCAGAACTGCTTTATAATTAATTTGGGGGATTTGCCTAACAAAAGGCCTACAGGACCCAAGCCTTTGTGGTGCACATCAGAAGCAACATGAAAGCACTCTGCAATGATTCACCCTGCATTTCTTCTCTTTGGCTCTGTGAGCTGATTATTAATATGTCCTAAGCCTGCTTGAAACATACTGGCCCGGCTGAACAGGTTGGTTAACGTAAATATTGTAATTAAAAAGCAGACTTTGTTGGCTTCTATGCAAGAGCTGTAACCACAGCTGCACTTGGCTGAATCACTACTAGCTAGTGATTGCAGGCCAGATTCTGATCTGAGTTTCAGGGGTGAGAAGTATTAGGCTGGATCTGACAAACATAAACACCTGTGGGACTCATCAGACTTCACAGATTCACACAGCTTGTCCAACTCCTCTCCTCTCTGAAATGCTCTAAAATCTGTGTCAGGTATTTGCTTTCTGCCTGCATCTTGTTGGCTGGGAGAGGTCTTCTGGCATGGAGCAGCTAACCAAAAGGTTGGTACCCAGCTAGCAGACAAGCATTCTGAGGGGCAGCAGAAGCATCAAGAAACTCTTCACTTGCTACCACAGAAGAGCTTTTTGGCTGAACAGATTTTTTTTTTTTTTTTTTTTTTTTTTTTTACCTCTTCTTACCCAAATCGGTCTTGCAGCAGTTTAGGGCTTGGAAATAACTATCAGCATGGATTTATAAAGTATGGAGTCTCAAAAATTAAAATTGATACTGTGGATGTGAGATGTTCTATCAGAAGCTGAAGTTGCAGTTAATGATTCCCATTTCTTCTCCAGTATATCACAACTGCATTTCTCCTCCTTGCTTTCACAGAAGTAGAAAAAGAGAATGAAATCACAGCTTAACTTCTCACTCCAAGCCTTTCTCTACTTTTGTCTGCTGAGTGAATAGTAATCCCTACAGCTACAGACACATAGAGGCTCTCCCTGTATAAACTGTTGTATAACAAGAGCACACCTAGGGATGGTACTTACTAATTCATCAGAGTTTCAAAACCAGGGGTCCTGGGCAGAAATCCAATAGAAGCATACCTCTGACTGAGATCATGAATCCAAAGCAACTTCTGTAACTCATGAAATGTTCACATCTTCTCCATCAACAGCATGAGAGAGAATAAATTCCAGAAACGATGTGGGGGGCGGCCTTGAATTTAACTTGGCTTTTAATTTATATACCAGCCCTTTACTTACCATCCCATTATACTTCCATGGAATATGTTTTCAGTGGTCTGGATCACAGGCTCCTTCAAAACTTCAAATGTTTTTTGATTCAACTTTCATAATTTTTCATTGCACAGAATAAATCTATTTGTCACACTATTCCACTTAAGTCAACACCTAGAGACAAGCTGTTTGTTTATTCTTAGATATCTTTACAACAAAGATCGTTCCAAATACCTCTTGAAATACTGCAACTTCCGTGAAGCTGTCAGGGCATGAGGTCTCTTCCCAATCTCATTATCAGATGACATTTGGGAAAGCTCTTGAGTTTTTTAAAAAAGCAAAAGCTTCAGCTAAGGCTTTCAATGGACTCCAAGCTGTAACTTGCAGCTTGGCATGGTTTAGTTGCAAGAGTGACTCAAGTTCTGTTCTGTCAGTGCAAGATTTGCATTCTTTCCAATGTGGAAGTCAGGTCTGAACCAGTGTGCTGAACCACTGCTTGTAGTTAATACTAACATTGAAAAAGATCTGAAATACTTTCAAAGCCTAAACACATTATTTTGCTCAGCTAATAACTAATTAAAGATAGGATGCAATTAACAGTTCAGACTGAGCTTCCTGAGGTTACTCTGTGTTTATAACTACCACTAATTAGAAGTTTGTCTGATTACTTATTTGTTCTGTAGTACCATCTAGAAGCCACATTTTTTGATCTTATGTATATGGCATGTACATGAACATGAGAGGGATTGTACTTGCTCCAATGATCTTTAAGTCTAATATGTTTGTACTTAGCTTGCCACCCAGTTTTTTAAAGTAGTCCAGGTTTTCCTGGAAATACTAGCCAAGATACAGCGCAATGTTTTTACAAAAGATGATGAAGTCCAAAACCTGTTGAGTTCAGGCAACTTACTGAGGTGATTTGTTAGAGCCTGCTTCAAATTCATCACTTGTATGATCAAGTATTTATTAACAGGTATGTGAGCCATGGAGCAGCAGTCAGCATGAATGCTGAATGGTTTATAATCATGCTTTTGGTTCCACAGGTAAATACTTCGCTGTGCCACTGTTGCACCCTGTGTAGGGCACTTCTTATTACTCTGGATGACAGTGCAATAAAAATTCTGCATGCAACCGTGGTGTTTTATCTCACTTTCGACAAACCCTGTGTTATGCCAGACAGCATTATCTTGGTGCTTCATACCAAATTTAGAAGAAAGCTTTATTTTATCAAGAAGAGGAAAAAAATGGGTAATAGTTTTTTTGGGGGGGAGAAAAGTGTTAGCCTTGAAACGTTGTCCAGATAATT
This sequence comes from Oxyura jamaicensis, assembly GCF_011077185.1. NCBI lineage: Eukaryota > Metazoa > Chordata > Aves > Anseriformes > Anatidae > Oxyura > Oxyura jamaicensis. Next base: position 74,670,185 of record NC_048926.1, on the reverse strand, counting down.
TACCAGACCACCCTAAAAACATACTATTTTTCATTCTTGCCATTGTTCAAGGACATTTTTGGGTTGTTTTAACGGTGCATTGTAAGTAAAGAGGAAAGTATTATGTATGCTTCCCTCCATGCTCTCGCTCACCATACCTGGTCACATGCACACAGCTAGAAAATGATGTCACCGTTGAAATAAAAAACAAGTTAAACTTCTGAACTTTACTATGTTTGAGATGTGAAATCTTGCAACTACAAAAATCTGTTTAAGATTCTGAATTACTGATTTTCTAATTAACCTTCTGAGATGGTCATGTAATTGTTCTGTTTTCAGCTGTCTGTCGGTTCCCGTGTCAGAATGGTGGAGTCTGTGAGCGACCAAATGCCTGCTCGTGTCCAGATGGCTGGATGGGTCGACTCTGTGAAGAGCGTATGTATCATCCATAAGTGTAATTTTTAAGGATGTTGTGGGTAGGACAAATGAATTTACTGAGTGGGAAAATTAAACGCATAAGAACCAGAAACATAAAAATCGTAACTTCATTCTGCTTGACAAGTTAGACTAGAAATGACTAAGCAGTTGATTGTTTCTTGACAAATGGCCATCCTCTAACACCTATAAAAAGATAATACAATAATAGCTGCTCAGATAACACAGCTGTGGCACCTTTTCCATCCTGTCCTTCCTGACCTGTGTTCCACTTCCCCACAAATGCTAGGCTGGCTTTTCCTGGCCTGGGCCTCTGTGTAATTAGAAAACTGGATCTGTTCTGGTTGGGAACAGCCAAATCTGTCTTCTGGGTCTGTCAGAATTTCTCTGGATGGCATTGGAGATGCCAGGTTTTGCAGTATTTCCCATTTCCTTGGCAGTGCTCTTAACACAAAGGATTGGTGAGGTCATGCCCTTCATGCTGGCAGCACCACCATAGCCAAGCATGCAGACTTGGCCCTGTATGTTGGACATTCAGCAGGAGGGGGGTTGAGCCCTGCGCCTGGCAGAATTGTGTTGGGAATGCCACAATTGTTTTCCTTACCTTAACGTGAGTAACAATACCTAATGCATTCTTCAGAACCAGAAGACAAATTCTGTGCCCCTAGACATTTCGGTCTGTCATCCCAGTTCTGACCCTGTTTTCCTGTATGGGAAAAATGAACAGACAGCTGACTAGTTAAATTACAGTTCAGGCAGACACAGGCAATAGACCTCTTTGATTTTTTTTTCTTTACTTTGACATAGGTAGTGAGGAGAAAAGCCTTCCCACAATTGTTTAATGCCACCTTAATTCTGCATTATTGCTTGTCAAGCAAGGTACAGCAGTGAACAGAAAATATAGGCTTAGTCTTTGGTGCTGAGGGTCTGTTCTGGAAGTCAAAAGGCTTTTTGAGTGATAGCACTGAGCACTGACCTGTCAGGGCTAGGCCCCAGGTGAGGCCACAGGGTTCGGAAAGAATTCAGTCGCTTCCTACCTCAGGGTACATTTCACAGATAATAAGACAGATACATCTTTCTGAGAAAGGCCTGACCACCTTGAAAACTCATTTAATGATACAGACAAGAGTAAGTCTTGGTGATATAGATCAGTCCTGTGAACTCCCAGAATTTCACTATTCCTTTCTTACCCAAGCTGACTGTACCTGTTCAGCTTGATCTCTACTCTGCAGTAGAAGAGGAAGAAACTGCATCAGTCCTCTGCAGCCCCCATCCGTCCTCCCAGAATAAAGCTCCCTTAGAAGTGCCTCACATGGCTCCAAATTTGAGACCCAGTTCAACTCTTGCTCCTCTGAGAGCATGTTCACACAAATACTCCATTCAGTTAGGGTAGTGGAGATGGTAATTCTATGAAGGTTCTTAAATCATAGAATCACAGAAATCATAGAATGGTTTGGGTTGGAAGGGACCTCAAATATCACCCAGTTCCAACCCCCTTGACACGGGCAGGGAAGCCACCCACTAGACCAAGTTGCCCAAGGCCCCATCTAGCCTGGCTTTGAACACCTCCAGGGATGGGGCATCCACAGCTTCTCTGGGCAACCTGTGCCACTGCCTCACCACCCTCTGAGTGAAGAATTTCCTCCTAACCTCTAATGTAAATCGCCCCTCTTGTAGTTTAAAACCATTTTCCCTCATCCTGTCATTCATTACCCGATTGAGCAAAGAGTTGCTCCCCATCTTTTTTGTAAGTCCCCTTCAAGTACTGAAAGGTTCTTAAATCCTTTACATACATGAACTTCTATGTGCAAAAGTACATAAATCACAAACAGTTTGCACATGGCAACATTTTGCAGATCTGCATGTTGGCACAACATGGGTTGATTGGTCATGGGCCATCAACAATTTGGTATGATGCAGCAGTGCTCTGGTGTCTTTGTTCCCCAAAGCTTCCAGCCACAGTCAGCCCATTGCACCCAAAATGCCTTGTACTGCTGAAGCTGTCTCTCAGTGGGAGGCTTGTGGTTGTCCCAGCATGTTTTCCCTGGTCCAGACCGGTGCTTTCCTATGAGCAGCGGGTAGTTCCCTTGCTTTGGATGTTACACTGTGGGACCCTAGGGAATCCAGAAACAATCCAGGTACTTGTGATGAAAGCATGAACTGATTTTGCTAACCACCATCACAGAAGTGGGCATTGTCCATTGGTATTGCAGGTGAGAAAGAAGCAGACAGGCCTAGCTCCTTTCCAGTAAGCACAGAGCCTACAGGCATCTCAAGGACTCTAGCGGTTGCTTCAGTCTGTGCATTGTCTGTCACCATTCCTTCTCTTCTGTGCCCACCAAGCCACTGGTAGTTGCTAACTCATGCCTTTTTGGTAGATCATGCTCAACTTCACTGATACTGCACACAAACACCTCGAGGGCAGGAGAGTATCTAGTTAAATCTACGTTCTTTCTTACATACCCTCCTCTTCACTTGCAGAGATTATTATTCTTACTGGTTCTCTTCCCTTCTCCTTAGCAATTTGCATTCTGCCATGTCTCAACGGAGGTCGCTGTGTGGCACCTTACCACTGTGACTGCCCTGCTGGATGGACTGGATCACGATGCCATACGGGTAAAATGCCTCTTACCTGCATTTTCCTTTTTGTGACTCCTCTGTCAATACATAGCACAGTTTACTAAGGACTCTGTAGCAACTACCAGGCTTCTCTCAGGAAAACCCAGCCCTACAATAATATTCCCTGAGCATTTGCTGTCCTCAGCTGCAAACAGAGTAGTCCATGATGCATCTTAACAATCCTCAGAGAAATTTAGTGCCAGAAAGGAAAAACAGAAGCATTCAGAAGAGGGCTGTCTGCAAAAAGCAGTATGGTGGAGAGAGGATAGTATATGAGCTTCACAAAAGAGCCAGGACATTGTTTTATGTACTCACTCATTATTGCACGTATTTCACCACTGGACTCAGAAGCAAGTTGCAGGTTTTGCTGAGATTTCTCGCCACATAGCTGTCTGGTGTAGGGGATTCCCTACAGTAGAGATGACAGAGCAAAGCAAGGATGTATTTAAGGATGGTTGAGTTTAATGGTTTAATCGCTTAGCTATCACCTAAGTTCTGTGAACAAACAATGTGCAAAATGGATCTGTTGCTTGCACCTGAGTTTCAATGGCATGTAGCACACCAGGGTAGTCAGGGGAGCAATTCTAGGTGCCAGACCTGTGTCCTGGCAAGTCAGTCAGTTTGTGTTAAGTGAAGCTGCTTTGCAATTAGGGGTAATATTTGAACCAAGGTTTGCCATACTTTGACATACAACAAAGTATGTTGTCTGAACAAAAGGCAGCTTTTTAAAGGCTTTTCCCTGTGGAAGTAGCCAATCAAACTCATAGTGACAGAGTGATCATTGAAATGTCTTTCAATCATTACTGAATCTCAATCATTAATAAATGTTAACTACTTTTTTTTAATTATTATAGAGTTTGCTCACTGTATTTTTGTTGTTCAGGTGCACCTTAACTGAGCACTAACAGGGCCTTAACATGAAAGCTGGGGTTTGCCTTCCTGCAGGTCTTTTGAGTGGTTAATTGAGTAAACTCCAGGAAGAATGCATGCTGTTGTTAATGAATGTTCATGTTCAAAATTTCAGAGTAACCAATTTAACTCAGAACTGCTGCTTTTTGAAGGGACACTAGCCTAGCACGTAATGCTGTATTTTCTCAAGTATTTCAGAAACTTCGCAGCTGTAAAAACATAGGTATTTAAGGAGAACTGATGGCTTTTTTAGTTCTGGGCCAGCAATTCAAATCTGTTCAGGCTGACTTGCTTTTCACGAGCTCAAGAAAAAAATCTAGTGGACAACTCCATCTATGCCAAAATCCATTCTACAAAGTACATAAGCACCATTTATGAAGTTACTACACCGATCCTTGTTTCACTTCCTGGTTGTGACATTTTACCATAACAAAGCAAAGTGAAATGGGAAATATTTGGATTAACTGCTGGTCTCACAGGAATAATTAGGTACATGAAGTGAGAGGTGAAGATGTTTCATTCATATCTTCATTCCAGAATCTGAAGTCATTTTCAGTATGAGAAGCCCGGCACACTTAATTGCACAGGGATGGTCTCTCTTTATAACCTCCTGCCATTGTTTGTTTGTGTTTTGGCCCAGAGGAATCGAGTAGAGTATTTCCATCTCCTTTACACATTCCTGGGATTACTCATTTCCATTTCCTGTAATTCTATTCTAATCAGTGTTTCCAGTGATGCATATTACTGGCAAAAGTACTACCCAAAGTTTGTCTTCCCTGGTGTCTTCAAATCTCTCCTCTTAATACAGTGTTACCTGTTTTTAAGCAGACTTCATGCTTTTCAGCAACTCAGTGTTATAAATGTTTATGTAGGAAGGAGCTCATTAAGTGAGTCTCTGAATCTGTTCTGTAAATTGTGTGGTGCTTTATCTCCTAGTCTCAAAACTGATAGGAAGACTTGAACTTGAAGCTTTCACTTTCCCTGTTTGGCTCCCTGATATCCTTGGGTTTGGCTGTCACACAAAAGCAGGTGCAGCTGTTTCCCAGCTCACCTGGCACTATCGTATGAGGAAGGCTGTGCTTGTTCACTAATTCAAATGCCCCATATCTCCTAGTCATACATTTTAGGGATATCCAGTGCCTTTCAGGAACTTGCTGTCATTCTCTGCTTACTTTCCTTGTCTCCACACAGGTGCCATTGCGTGAAGTCTTAACTCCTTGCCTGCTGTTGATGTGTAAATGACTTTTTGACCTTTAACTCCCTGTTTGTTCTACCTCTTTCTGGACTTTTTACCACATCTGTTTTCTGCTTGTCCTGGCTGCTGTTCAGCCATCACATTCATGTCAAATAAACATCTACATTTTCTTCCTAGAAATGAGACCTATTTTTCTGTTGATCTTATGACTTCTCTCTTCTAATCCCTCCTCCTGCTCCCACTTGCATTCCTTTTCTGCCTCAATCTGGGGCAAAAAGAACAGAATTTTTAAGGCAATGTAAAAACATATACTGTCTCTTTCATGCAGCAGACAGTGCAGCAGACAACCGAAGTAATTTACCGAAGTAAAAAAGCAAAAAAAATTTGCTTTCCAGAGCAAATCATCTTTTACAAGAAACCCAAAGCTGACATTTACTGTTATAGTTTTGAGAGCAGTCTGTTTGTAGCAGTACAAAGCAGGCTGGATTTTCAGTGTGCCATTCCTTAACAGCTTTGATTCAGTATTCTCATTAACACAATCTGTGTGTACATTTGTACACAGCTGTTTGCCAGTCGCCTTGTTTAAACGGTGGGAAGTGCATACGACCAAATCGATGTTATTGCCCCTCATCATGGACTGGACATGATTGCTCTAGGTAAGTGTTCCTGAGTGCTCTCCCATGGCTATGCTGTTTGGCTCCTACTGAGCAGTAATTCTGAAGAACTGCAATTAATTTTGTGGAAGAACATCTCTAGGTCCTGTAAATCAGTGGTAACTGGACAACTCTGTTTATGGACAGTCTGGAAAGACCTTAGAGACTTCACTGCTAAATGGTTGCCAAACATATAGAAATCACAGGAAATGGTACATTTATGTGTGAGCAAGCAGGCAAACCTGCAAGGTTTAGCCTTAGTGTTAGTACTGTAAATGGAGGTGGTTGTTGTGATGTAATACAGGATGTTCTTCAGGAAAATCGGGTTGCAAGCATTCGGTTTAAACTGTGTATACCTCAGCTTGAAGGCTAGGGTCATGCAACAGGCATTATAAATGATAATCCTTCTTACACTTAGTGTTGGGTGGTGTCATTATTTAGAGTAAAACGCAGTGTCTCTGAATCAAGTCCCAGTTCAGATTGCCTGACAGTGCCATCCCTGTGCCAGGAGCCACAAGGACTGGGATTAGATCTTGTTCACGTATGCTCTCTTTTGCAGAATTTTACCTGTGCTTGAGCTTTGGTTTGCTGATTCATGTCTAACAGAGCCAGTAGCAGAGGTTTTCAAATCAGCAATTGCCATCACAATGCAAGGCAACATTTAAAAGTCTTTAGTGCAGCTTTGTTTTTTAAAGATGATTTATGATGATTTACGGGCTTCCAGGGGAGTCTGAGCAGGACCCAGCTTACCTTTGGGAAGCTGCTTTGTTCCACTCTGCCATTAAGAGCCATTTACGGCCCTGAAGACAGAAGGCGGGTGGAATTGTAAGGACGTTATTGTGGACAGGAATCAGATATAATAACACAACATGCAGCATGAGTTCTCCTGCTCCCCACGTGGAAGATTAATGACAGACATGAAACACATACTGGCAAAAATATTTGTACCTCAGCTCCTCACCACCCATGACAGCCTGTCTCGCTGATGTACCATTCATCTTAAAGCTCCAGAAGAGGTACCTGCTTCAGAAATTATATTGTCCAAAATGAGTAGTTTTCATTTGTGCTTATATTTATATATAAGCGAAGCAGCTTAAATTTACTACCAACAGACAGGATTTGGCTTTAGGCTGAAAGTTACAGATCTAAAGTCTGATAATATTTCCATTTAGAATATGAAGCAGGGGAGCCCAAATCCACTGGATTTATCAGCCAAAAATTCTAGAGCTTATTGTTGAGAATAACTCTCTGAGAGTTTCAGGCTGTTACTAAACTGGACTCCTCTTGTGTTTTCTTTGTTTGTTTGTTTTTTTGGGGGGTGTTTGGTTGGTTTTGGTTTGGTTTGGTTTTTTGTTGTTGTCTGATTGTTTTTTTGTGGGGTGTTTTTGGTTTTGGTTTAGTTTTTTTGTTTGTTTCTTTCTTTCTTTTTTTGTGTGCAGGTCCACAGCTACCAGCAGCATTGTGAAACCTGAGAGAAGGTGGACCATTGGCCCTGTAGGCTTGTGGTCCAATAGCTCATCCCTTCAAGGGTTGTTTGAGAGGAAAATTCCCACACAGAGCTGGAGGGGCTGAGGGAAGATGACAGAAACAGGCAGTCAGATTTGTTCTGTATTTTGTTAAACATTGGCCTTGTTCCCGGTGGCTCTTTACAGGCTATGATAGTGTGCTGAGGACTCAAAAACTATACAGGCAGGACAGGAGTAAGTGCCACGATAGCAAAGATTTGCTATTGCGGGTTAACTAGGTGTGATTTATAAGGGGAAGTTGAAAGGGCCAAAAGCTTTTATTAGCATCCAGGACTAGATGAGTTCCATGATGAGTCATGGTTTACATTAGACATCATCTCCCTCCCTTTCCCTCTCTATGTACTGCCTTGAGCTATGGCCCTCTAATCCCTGGTGCAGTTTCAGACACCTTCACCATATACCTTGCTGTTGATCTTCCTCTCTATGCACACCACAGCATTGATCTTATTTTGTTTGTTTTGTTTTTACACAGGAAACGGAAGGCTGGATTCTACCCCTTTTAACAGCAGAGCAGCAGTTTTACACTCAGAAACCTTTCTTCAACCTAGGTACCAGGGCTTGGAATCTAATGCAGTGTAAATCACATCCATTGCTTCCCTTCCCCCAGCTCCCTTGTTTTGTATTTTTTTGTGATATATTTTTTTCTATACACTCCATTTTAAAAGAAATCCTCTGTATTTTCCATTTACAAAAGTATTATCAAATATATGCTGCTACACACACACCATACACGCATACACAGACAAAGGCAAAGATTCCTCCTGTCCACTGAGGGAAGGAGTTGTGTATGGTGAATCGTCCCTCCCATTTCTTACACACAGTAAGCTAATTAAAACGTACTATACTGCCAACCATGATTAAACAGAATAATGTGGCAATTCTGCTTATCACCTGCCAAAGCACATTGAAATCCAGCAATCCAGTAGTAAAGAATAGTTACGTAAGGCTAACCAAGCAGCTGAACTTCGCGTCGGGCCTGTTTCTGAACTCACACTGATGTAAATTAGAAGTACATCTGATAAAGCCCATATTGTAACCAGTTTCTGATAGGCATAAGAGCATTCTGTAATGTTCATTATGTGACATTAACGTCCTTGGAAAGTGACTTCATGGAAGGCATTGGCATGGATTTTACCTGAGATGTATTGGTAAAACAGTCAAAAAAGTAAAGGAGATGAGAGAACATCATTTCCTTTGGAGAAAGACAGACACTATCTAGGCAACAACAGCCTCTGAGGCTTTTTGATTTACAGGCAGCTCAGGTTTCACTCTTAAGGCTGGATAATCCCGGATGCAGCAGTGGGCAGCGGTCAGACCGCTGAAACCGATGCTTCCCACTTGGAATGGGACTCACCACCACCTGCCTGCAACCAGCACCCCTTTCCTGTGTAAATTATGCAGCACATGGCTAGCAGCTGCCTGCCAGGTGAAGGCTTTTGATGCACAGGTTTTGAGTCCTAAAGTTTGACTAGCCCTGGAGCAGGGCGAGAAGGCACCAGTAGTGTTTACAGTCGAAACTTTGCTATTTCCTTACAGAAAGGTGGTATTTACGTTATGCAGAACCCTCAGAGAACTGGAAAAGGCCTCTCTTGAACACACACACGGGCAGAAATGCCCGGCTGGGAAAGAAATACTGAGAGCTCACGTGCTGTCAGATTTATCTTTTGCACACTGCCGATCCCATTGCATGTGAGAGCAACGCATACTTGAGTGCCGTCATTAAGTCATGCTCTAATGAACCAAGATGCCAAGGCTTACCTATGGTTAAGCGGTGTGGTGAAATTGTAAAGTGGAAATCACATATATGTGTTGAGGTCAAATGTTTGCTAATTATATCATCAGATAGCAAAAAGTCTGACCTATGCAAGAAGATGTTAGAGTGAGAACCTGAGAACCATTTATCAGAAGCTCCGTTTTCCCCAGTAATAACAAAAAAGCATGACTGGCAGCCAACGCCACAAAAGAAGGAGGAATAAATTTTGTTCTCTGCAGCATTACTGCTTAGTTACCCTCTGGATTATGAGTGTGTACACCCTGCCCCACCCTTTCCCCCTTTATAAATTTACCTTCCTTTTATGAATGCATGAGAGAAGTGTGATATGACACAAAAATGAGCGAATAGTTACAGGACTAGGCCACTTGAAAATACTGACACCGAACTGATGGCTGTTATGGCCAAACAAGCCCAAGACCAAAACAAGTGAACATGCGAAAACCCCAGAAGAAACAAGTGAAGTTGTGAGCCAGGAAGAGCTTTCAGCCAGCTGGAAGAAAAACAAATAGGTAAGGAATAGGAGTTGTTAAGGGACAAGCCAAATTTTTCTGCAGGTTCCTTCCCAGTGGGAGCTGCAACCATCTGAAGAGTCATTGTTTCAGCTCCTGTGAGCTTCTTTTCTCATGGATAACACATAGCCACAATCTTCTGGCTCCCAACTCAACAGCCATCAGTGTTTACAACTTTGGTTCAAGGTGGTGTTTAATGAATAATATCCATGCTTCATCACATAGTTGCCACCACATGTAGGCACTTTTTTCCTTGACCTTCTTGCTGCTGTAAACATGATGAACGGGCGCTGCAGAGAGCAACATGAGATACATCAAGGGAAAGAGTGCATCGGCCAGAAAGATCTTTATTTATGTCACTCTCATGTTTTAAAAAGTAAATGGTCCCATTTTCAGTGTGCTTCTCTGGTACGTGCCCTCACTGCCCTGGAGCAAGACAGCTGTGGTTAGGAAGGTGCTCAGAGCTGGCGGGACGTCGCTGGAGACTTTTGGGGCCGAGGGTTGGCTTTTAGCACTGCAGCTTCACACTAGTGACTAGTACATGGAGTTTGGGGATATATTCAGTCAATACGTTTCATAAGCTGATGTGGTAGGACAGAGTAGCTGAAACTATAGGCTGTTACATTAGTGCTGTTGATGATGCTTTGATACTCGCTGGAACATTTTCCCTTCCCCGTTCTGTGCTGTATTGTCATTTATGTCACTGCTTGTTGTGTGTGTTAAACGACTTCTATGTGATGCACTTTACACTGTAAATAAAGTTGCACCCTGTTTAGTACCCATATAGAGGCAATATTGCATTTTTTTTTCATAGCACCTAGCAACAAAAATGTCTAGCTACCCTTCTGAACCTGCTGGAAGATCATGAGTATTATGGAAACAGAGCTCCACTCAGGCGAAAAGATGAAGTTAATTGCCAGTAATCTTAGATATGTGTGCTGGATTATCCCAGATCCTCTGATTAAAATGCAGTTAGCTTGTAATTTTTCAGATCCCCTCTGCTGATGGAGTGCATTTCGAAACCTGTAGAGGCTGAGCTTATCCTTGGCACAAACAGATGCTTTAAAACCTGCTCCACTCACTGCTGACTACAGATGGAGATTCAACTTGTTTTGTTCTGCACTGGCAGTGGAATTTGTAAAGCCATGGAGACAATCCTGTATACTGAGAGATGATTGAGGTAAAAAGTATACAATAACAGAAAGAAAACTGTAACTCCAACACCACACCTCCATACAAGGAGTATAAATGACATTGCAGTGAAAAGATTTAGGGCGTGGGTTTTTTTCAGGTAAATTAGTAAGCCTTTCCGTGCTTTGATATATGGGTGTAGTAAGAGGAGATTTCAGAGTGCCAAAAGCAGAGTGTCAAAGCCTTCCCGTAACCTACCAGCCCAGAAGGTGGCATGAGGTTACAGAGGGCTGCAAATGAGGCCCTGAAATTTGATGTGCATCTGATAGGAAAGAGGCAAATCTACGTACAACGTTAATCGTCCAAATACTGCTAATAATCCCGCATGGGAACAGCTGGGCTGCCCTTGCACATGGGCTCTCAAGCTGTAGAAGTACAGAGCACAGCCCTAACTAAAAGGAAGAGTGGTGAGAGCAGGGCTCTCGCCCTGCCCTGAAAGTCAAACAAGCTAAAAAGCCAGAGGGAGCTGCTGACATTAGTATCTCTCTACAAAAGACACTGCTTTTCACAGGGTGATGGATGTGGCTCTTGATAGACTTGGGGATGGACCAGGGTGACCACCTTGCACTGCATGTGTGGACTGGTGGAGGGGACACCCAGTTCTTCCCTGCCAGCGTCAGGCTCTGACACAACCATCAGGTCACTTCACCTTCCCCTTTCGTGGGAAAGACGACCCTTCTGTTCTCCACCAAAGCACGGCAGATAAAAGCAGGTGAGATTTAAGCATGATTGTCATTATTAAGGGCAGGCCTCCTGAAGAGCCCTGAGGGAAGCATAATGGCTTCAGACAGGGAGTGTTTTCCCATGGGGAAGCCCATGGTCTCAGCTCTAGACTTTTTTGGTGTTTTTTGTTTGTTTTGTTTTGTTTTTTTTTTGTTTGTTTGTTTCTAGATTTTTTTCACTTTTTTGGCAGCTGGATTAAAGCACAGGAAGGAACATGACCTTGCTACCTCAACTGCTCACCTCGTGGCTTGGTGTCCCTGCCCATGGCAGGGGGTTGGCACAACGTGATCTTTGAGGACCCTTCCAATCTGAGCCATTTTCTGATATTATTCTTGGTGGCAGTGATACACACATGAAAGGACACAGCAAAATCAGGGCAGCTTATGTGTTCCCCTCACTTCTGTCCTGGTGCCCCCTCTTTGTCTCCCAAAACCACAACACTGTGGCAGCCCAGAACAACACCAGTTCAGATCCATCCCAGCATCCAAGCACGTGGCCAAAAGCAAGGAGGGCAAAACGAGGGACTGCACAGTGCACCAAGGACAGAAACCTCAACAAAGCTGCTGTGCTGCGAGTGTAGGGCCCTGCCGGGGGGACATTAAGGGTGCTTAGTGCAGCCCTGCAGTTAAAAGCAGGCTGAGTCACTGCAGGATTACAAGAAACAGGAGCACCCGTGCCTGCTGCCGAGGCAGGAGATGTCTGCCCGGCGCCTGGTGCAAGAGCCCTGTCAGGTACTGCGAGGCCGGGAGTCTGGTTGGATTTTATTAAATAGCTGGGTTAATGATCTGGGGTAAGGGATAAACAGCTCATTAATTAATCCTGCTGGTAATGAGCAGGGAGGTGCTGCAAGCAACTGTGGGAACAAATTACATAAAGGGAGGATGATCATATTAAGGGGGAAATGATGTGAAATTAAAGTTGAGAATGACAAGTGGGTGCTTCCTGAGCAAAAAAAATAAAAAATAAAACGAATGTGCCCCTGGGGAGGGAGGCATGAGGGCAGGTCTCTGTTTTGAAGAAGCTCCTGCTGTTTTCTGGATTCTTGCAGGGTATTCATAGAAAGAGCAGAAGGAGTGAAAGGGAGGAATGCAGACAGCCTGCCCGGGGGTGCACTGGGACTGACACTTTGGGAAACATCAAACACAAACACTGAGGATTAGAAGCAGGAGCCACGTCCTTCCATCTGCATTTCCAGGGCCATCCATGACTGCACCCTAGGGAAACAGAGGTAGAAGCAGATGGCAGAACTGGAGGTGCTGGCTTACACGAGAGCTCTCTTTTTCCGAGTTTTGGTCTACCAGTTGTGCCCTGGTCTGCCCCATGGGTGAGACCTTCAGGGCTGGCGTAGCTCTGCTGCTGTTACTGCTGCAATGCCGGGCTGCTGCCCAGATCTTCAGCAGATGGGCTCCAGCATGGCTCGGTTGCCAACCACAGCCACGCACAGTTAATTTCCATAGCAAGGCTGGCAGATACCGATGCTATCTGCAAAGACAGGAGTAATGCACAGACACTAAGTGATCTGCCCTGATGTGCAGTGGAGACAGGGAGATCGAGCCTGTGCTGGGGCTTTGCAGCACTAACCCCAGTCCTCGCACCCAGCTGGGCTCTCGGAGGTGTTGCAGCTCCTCCAAGGATACAGGAGGGGTGTCCCACACCTCACCTCTTCCTCAAAGGGTGTGGGAAACCCCTGGGGAACCACACGGCCAATCACACAGGGGGTCACCAGGACCGTAAATCAGCAGGGGGGAGTAAAAAAGAGAGGCAATGAGTAAAAACCTGAGTCTTGGGCTGGGGGGGCAGGGTTGGCTCCCAGGCTTGCCATGCCCTTTTTGCAGTCTGATGGGGAAGGATTGCAAACGTGTATTTGCTGCTGAAGACCCCTAGTAGAACAGAAAAAAAAAAAAAAAAAAAAAAAAAAAAAAAAAAAAAAAGCCTTAAAAGGTAGCCAGCCGTGGCAGAACTCTGGCTGGCATTGCCTGGTAAGACCCAGGCTAGACCCCAAGGTATTCCCAACAGTGGCTGCAGCACCCCCTTCCCACCCACCTCCATTCCCCCAGCCCTGCTCCAGACTCTCTCCATCCTGTCCCCAAAAGCAGAGACAAAACCACTTTTCCACTTCCCGCTTGATTGTTTTCCACGGAGGTGGTGATGATGTCCGGCTGGCAGGCTCAGAGCATGCAGATGGCATCCTCTCCTGGTGGCAGGCACACGGGCTGTCCCATGTCACCCAGTCCCTCTAGCTGCAAATGAAGCCCAGGCTGGCACCAGGTGGGGGAATGGGCGGACAAAATACATCTTTACTGCCTTCCTACTCGTTAGCACACCTGCTGGCCGTGCCCAGGGGATGTTGTTCCTGTTTGCTTTAATTGCACAGGAACACAGGGAGGGAGCAGGGAAGTGAGGTTGGGAGCTCGCCCACCTCCCTTAAGCCCTACCCACCCTGGGACCACCTCTCCTGGTGGCTGAACACCCCATGGGCTCCAAGGACAGGAGAGAAGACGGCTTTTTTTCACATCCTGTGCTGATAGATGTGCTTTTCCCTTTTTCTCTGCTCCAGGAGAAGCTTGTGAGAAGGGACTGGACCTTCCCAGACATGCTGCCTGGGTAGGAAGGGGTGGTTTGCACAAGGTGTTCACACTTGCCCTTTCTCAGTCCAATCCCTTTTGTTTTTCAGATGGCTTTTCCACTTTTCAGAGCTCACTGTCAGCCCTGCTCCTGCGCTCGGGGGCAACACCTCCCCGCTCAGCACCGCCTGCAGCCGTCCTGTCCCCATCCTGTGTCCAGTCAATGAGAGGAGCACCACATGGGGACAGACCAGCAAAATAAAACAGCCCCAAGCCCTGCTGGAAGCATGTCTGCAATGTAAACATACCATAAACCATCGGTGCTGGACACAGCCAGCCAACAAAGGCTGCACCCACCTCCCTTGGAGCTGTGCTTTGGAGACCCTTGTAGGAGATGTCATGCAGAAAGCCTTGGCAGTGCCAAGGCTGAAAATGAACAGGAAGAGTTTCAATTTTCTTAATAAAAAATATTTCTCTCTACAGAAGCTACACTTGTGACAAGTAGCAGCAGCAAACTGATCTCTTCCTGGCATGCACAGCACCCCCAGAACAGCACAGGAAGCACAGATTTGAGTTTTGGGCCTGCCTGAAGCACTCCGCAACAAAGGCAGCAGGAAGGAGTGAGGCTTGCCTTGAAGACAAGGAAGCTCCTGTCCAGGCAGTGCTGCGGGGACAGAATGCTGGAAGGCACTCTCTCAAAAAGCTGCTACTGAGTAGAGGCCCCGGCCCCATGCAGGAATGCCCTGCCGGTGCATCCGGGCTGCACCTGCGCAGGGCCAGTCACATTTTTGAAGGGCTTTGCCCCTCCTGCAAGGGGAAAAAGTTTGCCGGCACTCCCTGCAAACAGCAACAGCATGTCAGGGCAAGAGGAAATTTGCAGGCTGCAAAACAGCTCTGCATGTCACCTGACGAGGCTCCTCCTTAAGCTCTTAGCTGAGCGCCCAGCTGCTGTTAGCGACAAAGCATGACGCCTGAAAAATAACCCAGTGCCTTGTTGGAAAAGCCTTTGTCCCCATCGAGCTGCATTTCTTTTCGAGCCACTCATCCTCCAGAGGAAATGGTTTTGAGACATGGGGCAAAACTAACCTTCTGCGCTGCCTGGGGCTCTGCTCTCGGGAGCTGGCTTGCCTGCGCCTGGGGCTGCTGGCGGTGCCTCTGCGGTGCTGCAGGAGCATCCTCAATGAGGAGGGGGCTTCCCAAAGCCAGGCCGTGCAGTGTGTATGGAGCTGGCTGCTTTAATTGACAGCCAGCAACCTCCTCGGTGCACAGCAAGCCTCAGCAGAGGACTCCAGATATGTAGAGGAAGCCTGCAGTGGGCACCATCCAGACAGCATTTGACAAACACTGACCAGCACCCAGATAAACCTCATGGGTTTGTTTAAACCCATCAACAAGGATTTAATAAATGATTGCACAGTCTTGGCTGGCCATTTCCCCAGAAACTCATTAGCAGGATTCAGGCTTTTTATGAACCCCTCTGCCAGAGAAAAGCCTTCCTCAGAGTGTTCATAGAAGGAGCACGCGCACCTCTCCAGAACCTGTTCAGCTATAAAATAACAGACTCGGGGATTCACAGAACTTGTTTTTCCTCATAGGAAGGCACTGACTTGTTGTCTTGTGCTCGTACAAGCAGGGTAAAGTGACCCAGGCTTACAAAGGAATTTGGCGCTGAGGGATGAAGTGGTATTACTGCACCGGCCAGAAATATTCAAATAACTACAGGAAAACACAGTGGTGATGTGGCTGTGGGTGATGCTGCCCTGTCTTGCACCATCAAGTTTCTTTAGAGTTAGAAGAAAACAAGCTTTGTACAAAAGAGGAAGGGGACAGGCCTTTTCTTTAAATTACTGTTTTAAGTAGCAAAACAGCAAGAACTACAGACAAAAGTGTACAACAGGAGGCAGGTGAGAAATATTCACCATTGGGGGTGTAACTTGGTGACCCAGCTCAAATCCCATTGTCCCTGTTTGCAGCCACTCCTGGCCACTGCTGGCATCAAGATACTGAGATCTCTGGGCCTCTTTGCCAGCCCAGCCTGGCCATTTCAGTGCCCAGGCCTTGGGTACAGGGCTGCTGCCGGCTTCACATCACTCCTACGGCTTCCTTTTGAAACCTCTCCCTGTTTTTCAGCATCTTTCTAGGAGCTCCCAGAGACGGAGGAGCCAGAAACAGCTTTCTAGCAAGCTCTCCTGCTCCCTATTCCCTTTTCAACACCCCTAGTGCCCCATGGAATGGAAAATGCCCGCCAAAGAATACATCAAAGAGCCAACAACAAGCCAAAACACTGACTGAACACCATGGCCTTTTCTGAGTCAGCAGTTTCTCCATTCTTCATCTCCTTTCACTCGTAACTTCCCCATTTTGGGGTAGCTACGCTTCAAGAGTCCTCCTCATGGTTCCCATCCCGCTTGTTCATGGTCTGTGCACGCCTCCAGCAGCACCAAGGGAAGAGCAGACCCCCGAGCTCCAGCTCTGCACTTGCTGTGGCTAATGACCCCAACTTTCCACCAGATATACATGGGTTTAGTATGTGAATGATGGCTTCCTGGGCTGCCAGTCAAAGGAGTCTCCAGTGGTTTTGAAGCAACCAAAATGAGGACGTGTGAAAGGCCAGCCTTATCTCCTGACAGGCCTGCACTCTCCTGTGGGGGCTGCAAGCTCCTCTTGTATCTCGCCGTGCCACATTTACTGGCCATGACCTCCTTGCTGGGTGGAGTGTAACACAGAAAGCTCTGAATAATTTAATATTGACCCAGAAGAGGAGGAAGCAAATAACTTACAGATTGTGATCAAGGTGGCTTTAAAGGAAAAAGAGACATTTCACTGCAGAGGAGAAACGTTATCTGAGGCCATGACTGCTGAGAAAACGAAACTTCGTTGCGTGGTGTTGCTCCTGGATGAAGTTTCTTAAGTGTGCGCACAGAGGTTTGTATCATGTCTTCTCATTAAATAAAAAGTCCGCAGGAAATTTGCTAAAGAGGAAGAAAACATACTGCTGAGCTTGTTTTGCTGAGTCAGAATGATGCAAGGGTGCTCGGAAGGAACAAGCACTGACTTTTGAGTCACCTGATAAAATCGTGTACCTTAACTATCTCTTCACTCTGCTGATAGCGACTGGCTTCAATGAGCAAAATCCTCAGTAGCCATGCTGATCTTTCCTCATAATGCACTTTGTTTGCACATCCCCTGCTTTGTCATGTGCCCTGCATAGTACATGGGCACAGGATGAATTCCTGCACACCTCACCGCCAGGCTGCAGCCTCTAACAAAGACAACTGACGTTCAGAATAAATCACAGATTTAAAAACAGATCACAGAACGGCTGAGGTTGGAAGGGACCTCTGGAGATCACCTGGTCCAAGCCCTGCCCAAGCAGGGCCACCCAGAGCAGGCTGCCCAGGATCAAGTCCTTGTGACTTTTGAAGATCTCCACGGGGGGAGACCGAAAAAAAACATGGTTAGGCTCGGTGTCACTAATGGGTGTTTTTCTGGCCCCACTCCAGAATACAGCGTTGGGCTCTCAGGAGAGCTCTTACAGCAATGCCCAGAGTGGAAATGTCTTATATGAGCCACGTCCCTCTGGGAGGCTCAGCTGCAAGCCGTGTTTGTGCTTAAAGAGCAAAGGATGTAAAAAAGGCTTTTAAATTAAGTGAAAATGGGATGGGGGAGAGTATGATTTTCAGAAGAATACCCACTGGTGCTTTTATTCTTCAACAAAGGGCAGCAGAGAAGGAAGTGCCGTGGGCAAATACTTTCTCCCCTCACCACCTACCACCCTGCCTTGTGTTGGGAAGACCACCAGCAGTTCCCACCCCTGGAAAAGGCTCAGGAGAGGTGCTTGCAGCCCACAGTAGGCAGGTTTTGCCCCAGAACAGCAAATTCGGAGGGGTGGTGGCTTACCTGGGGCAGAACGTCCCATCCCAGCACACCCACTGCCTTCAACACCTCCCCACTGAGCCTGCGGGGCTGTGGAGGGAGGGGGACACGGTGCTCAGACAGCTCTGAGAGCAGGTCCTGCATGGCAGGCAGACAGCTGACAAGTGCCAGCTTATTGCTGCCGGCTGTGGGAAACCCATTTATTCCATTTACTCCAGGAGGAGACTAGGAGATGCGATGGCCTGCAATTCCAAAGTCAGTTTGGCAGTGGTTAAGTGGAGGAAAACAGCGGCTAAGTCATCTTTATTTATAATGTTGGACAAAATTGGGTCTCAAACATGAAAAAACAAACAACTCTGCCCCCCTTCCAGACTGCAGGAATGTGAAATATTGCCAGCTCTCCCAATAAAAGCAGCCCCATCAGCTGGAAGAGGCTGCCATTTCAAGGGCCAGGCCAACAAGCAAACTCATTTCTACATGTAACATTTAGCAACTTGGGGCATAAAGTGAATTTGAGAGGGGTGAAGAATGAGGGGTATCGATGGGCACCTTCCCCTTCCTGAAGTCTGTCCTCTAGTGACTATAATAAAACAAAGCAGGAGTCAAACTGCTCCTGGGTTTGACGGTCGTAAGACCAAGACCTCAGATACACTGGGATGAGCACTGAGCACCAAATATCCCAAATCATTCCAGATGGAAGTGTGTTCCCTGGGATTTCATGCAGTTCTTGGTTCACCAACCTGGATGTTTAGGGTCCTACTTGGCAGAGATTATTTCTGATATAGATATACGTAAGATGGGGTTCTCAGCATGCACCCATAATATTTTTGCCAATCGTTTTCCCCATCACTTAGTGGTAACAGAGAATACAGCAAGTAAGCAGGCAATACTAACACACCAACTATA
Source organism: Oxyura jamaicensis (assembly GCF_011077185.1). Lineage (NCBI taxonomy): Eukaryota > Metazoa > Chordata > Aves > Anseriformes > Anatidae > Oxyura > Oxyura jamaicensis. The sequence continues at coordinate 74,651,326 of NC_048926.1, read as the reverse complement.
AAACACCTGCTTTCCCCTTTTTTTCTCAGCAGCCTTTGCCTCCTGCCCCCTTCATACTGGTGGCCAGTCAGCATGGATGAAGGCCAGAGGTCTTTCTGGAGCCACCAGCTTTGCGCTGAGTCCATGCCAGTGACTGAGTCCATGCCAGTGACAGCCCAGAGCTGGGTGCCATGACCTTTCCATTTCAGCTCCTTTACCAAATTTCCCCAGACCCCCTCAGCCACCTGCCCACTGGTCTCACTGTTAAGAGGAGGAAGACTCTGGGTCTGGGGATCACAAAACACAACAGCAACAAGAAAAGGTACATCTGCAAAGGCATGCGAGTGTTGATGATTTGCCAAACTGTGCCCCAAAATCAGCATCCCAAACATTGACCCTGTACCATAGTGTGTTTCAGCAGCCACACTGGTGGAAACCAGCACGTGGTCCTGTGGCGCTGGAAATGTGTTTTGCTGGGAGATGGTGAGCAAAGCTGGGGAGCAACCAGAGAAGGGGACCAGGCTATCCAGTGAGGATTTCCTTGCCTTTCCTTCCCTCTTCCAAAAATAACCCACCTTGCCACAGCAACAAGCATGCTTGCTGTCTGAGAATGCTGATGGAAACTGGGCCTTTATTCCCGCACTGAAAAGAGCAGTGAGTCAAGAGAGCTCTTAACTTCATTAAGAGCTTGAAGGACTCAAGAACTAATTTGCCTGTCTAGACCAGCGCAGTGTCTGGGTGCTGCTTCTCCTCTGTTGTTGCAGCATCTCTCACAAATGTTGACATTAGAGCATGGTTTTTCAAACTCAGAATTTCCTTTCTCTGTGTTGCATCACCAGCTCTCATTATATCCTTTCTGCAGCTTTTTCTTTCCTCTTTTTGCATCTCCACCAGTTTTGGCACTGCAGGGTTCCTGTGCCCTGCAGCAGCTGGGAGGAAGGCAGAGATGTGGCCATGCCAGGAGAAAAGCACCAAGACAGTTCTGGAAGTGGGCCCCAGGACCTCTGCCACTAGGTCCACATTTCCACTTTGGTTTTGGGTGGAGTCTGAGTCATAGAATGTCAAAATATGTGAAGATGCAAAGGTCCCACACAGATCCTCAAGTCCAACCCCTGGCTCCACACAGAAGTACCCAAAAATCAGCCCATGTGTCTGACAGCACTGTCCAACTGTTTCTTGATCCGTGGCAGGGCTGCTGCCATGACCACTGCCCTGGGGAGCCTGTCCCAGGACCCGACCACCCTCTGGGTGCAGAACCTTTCTCTACCACCCTGCCTGACCCTCCCCTGTCCCAGCTCCATGCCGTTCCCTCGGGTCCTGTCACTGTCCCCAGAGAGCAGAGCTCAGTGCCTGCCCCTCTGCTCCCCTCGTGAGGGAGCTGCATGCCACCATGAGGCCTCCCCTCAGCCTGCTCTGCTCTGGGCTGAACAAACCCAGGGACCTCAGCCACTCCTTGTGTGTCTTCACTTGCAGACCCTTTGCTATCTTTGTTGCCCTCCTTTGGACACTCTCTAATAGTTTTATGTCTTTCCTATACAGTGGCACACAAAACTGCCCACAGTGCTTGAGGTGAGGCCACACCAGAGCACAGCAGGACAATCCCTTCCCCCAGCCAGTGGCAGTGCTGTGTCTCAAGCACCCCAGGGTCCGGTTGTCATGAAGAACATCTCAAAGCAGCTGGGATCCAGGCAGGACCTTCCACAGTCCATGACCATGCAGGGCTTCTTCTTAGGTCTCAGAAAAGCTGCTCACCGCTGCAAGGCATCACTCAGGTGAACCCCTGCAGGAATCCTGACACCATCCCAGGACACAAGACCTTGGAGAAGGTCATCTGAACCCCGGTGGCAGTGCCCAGCCCTCTCGCCCTCAGCCAGAAGCATCTTGCATCAGGTTGGGGTGCCCAGGGCCTGTTAATAAATGTCACATTTCTCAGAAAGCCCTCATAAGTCATTCAGGTGTTGCCAGGAGAAGAATTGCGCTGCTATAAACCCAGATTGTTTGGCTCCTCTTAATTAGTCACAAAGTCAGTAAACATTAACTATGCAGGTGGATCATGTGATGCACGTAGATGGTTAGGTAACAGCTGAATGCTTTCATTTATTTATATATTTACTTATTTTGGGGTGCCCTGTTTTTGGAGGTGGGCTGTCTGGTGTCTGCAGGAAATGAAGGCAAGGCCCCTGCGTTTTCTTGCCTTTTTTCTAGGCCCACTAAGCACAAGCAGCATGGTCGACTTGAAAGCCTCCCCGAGAACATCAGCCAGAGGTTGAGGTTCAGCCCAAATTTACAGGGAGTCTGGAAAGAGACCCAGTGCTAATCTCCCCTACCCAGTGCTAATCTCCCCTTTGGGCACTGCCACAGCTACGAAGAACAGTGGTTTGGGCCACACGGGTCCACACCCGGTGGGGAAAACCAAAGTTTTGTTTCCTTCTCATGCTTGAGACACACGATGGATGAGGCAGGTTGAAGGGGAGCCTCTCTGTCCTGGGGGTCTGGCTGCATGCCTCCTCCAGCCTTCTCGTCATTGCATGAATCACAGCCACCTTCAAGCACATGGAAGAGGCAAGTGAGTAGGTACATGTCTCATGAGGCAGGTAGTGGTATTTCTTCCTGTCTGCTTTAGGGCATCCCAGCAGAAGACAAGTTCTCAACTTGTTTTGATCTGGCTAGTGATTTTGGTTGCCCTGGTTTTCAAATGCTTTATTTATTACAGGCACCTTCAAGGAGCCTAAGGTTTTTCAGGATGTGGGAATGTGGTGACCATCCTCCCACCCTTCTCTTCACTCTAAAATTGGTCATGTGAGACTTTTGCAGGTTGACACTGCATAATTTGTACATCCAAAAATGCAATTGCTTTGAAAACTGTCAGCTGGAGCACTTCCACAGTGTAAACACAGGCTCTTCAGCATCACCTATTCAGACACAAATGCAACTGCATGTGTAATTTTGGGGAATTGGAGATTCTGCATGTCTCCCTTCAGTGAGGATTACATTTCTGTTCCTGAGCCTCCATGATATCACAGAGTCTGTGTGTTTTAGGCTTAGCTCCAAACCTGCACACAAAGACCTCTTAACCTGAGTCAGCTTCCACTGCATCAGGAGGTGCAGCACACTTGTTTCTGGGTATGGAAGTGAGATGCTAATTATCTACACACTGCAGATGCAATCATACACCTGCACTGTGGGGGTCCCACAACCCCCTTGCCCAGGGACAGCCACGGGGTACAAGGGCAGGAGGTGGTGCTGAAGTGCTCAAAGTGCTGAAGGCCCAAAGCCAGCTTGCTCCTCTATTTCCATCATTCTTCCTCCACACTGCTGTGAGCTCCTTACTGCTAAAATCTCTCCATGCACCAGGTCTGTCCATTTCATGGTCTCCCCTGTGGCACTAATGTGAGAACAGAGCTTTGGATGTCCTACAAGAGATACCACACTTGCCCCTCTGAAGATAGCAAAGATGACTCAATGCCAAGCATCTGTTCTGTATTTTGGGGGCTGCCATTCAACACAGAGAACACCATGCAGGCCCTCTGAGTTTAGGGAAGCTGGGGCAAAATTTATCTTTGTGGTGACCAGGGAAGCATGCAGCACTGGAAGGAGAGGGCTATGGGAACATCACACCCTCCTGATAAGGCCTTGGACAACTCTCCAGCCTCAGTGTGCAAACCACATCAAGCAGTACTAAATCATCCATGGTGGGTGCATCACTGCTGAAGGTCAAAGTCTTCCAATAACTCTGTACCTTGTGCAGAAGAAAAGCTCGGAAGTCCCAGCATCTCTCTCTGCAGAGAGAGACAAAATAATAAAAATAAAAAATAAAAACAAAAGCTAAAGGAGAGGTCAAGAATGAAGTGAAAAGCAACACAGGGAAAAGGCTAAAGAGAGAGAAAGTGAGACAAAGCAAACCAGCCATGTGAAAAGAGGTGGGTGTCAAGTACTTGGAAGCAAAGTTTGCAAAGTACACCAGTTTGTAATTTGGATAGGATGTGGAGTGAAATTAAGAGCTGAACCTCCATTACCCACCCATTGCTTCTCAGATGCAGCTTCCCGCAAAAGGCATTAGGCAAGTAAGTGCCCACCCTGGAGATCGGATTTGACATTAGGACACCTGAATGGCAGTAGCCAGAGAGGGCACAAGGTGAAACTACATAAGCCTGTCTCCAGCATGTATGGATTTTTTGTTTTCTGTTATTGAGCTTTTAAAAGCAGTTAAGCAAAATTACAGCTTGAAACTTCTCTGTGTTGTTTTGCAAAGCATCCAGGCGTAACAGGGATCCTGCATGCTGCTTTTGGCCCAGATGCAAGTGCCGCTTCATTATGAACACACTGAGGAGAGCTGGGTGGTCATTGTACCTAGCACACTTCACTCACAGGAGGTGCACTTGGGATGCAGGGTGCTGAGAAGGCCTGGCAGGTGGGTGGTGGGGCTGAGCAGGACACACCAGTCCAGGGACAAGCTCTGCCAGTTCCCTGGAAGAGCAAAGAGCAGGGCTGATCCTGGGAAGCAGAGTGCATGCCAGCCTGCTTTCCTCCTTTTTTTTTTTTTTTTTTTTTTTTTTTTTTTTGTCAGTGTCTCATCTCATCTTTCAACCAGACATGCTGTGCCAAGTGTTTGGAAGACTCCGGGTAATTGCACTGCTGGTACGTCATCTCGGGAGAGAGAAGTGTGTTCGCTCTGTGAGTTAGGCTGGCACAACACACAGCACACCTATCTAAGTATTAAATATTTATTGCGCCTTTAATGGGTCGGTTACAAAAGCAAAATCTTCCACAACAGCAGGCTGGAAGGAAAGAGAAAGTGCAATTAAAGGCTCCTGTTTCATTCCACTGTCAGGGACAGATGAAACACTCCTAATTTCCATTGAAAGGGGCTGGCCTTCCTATAATAAAATGTGATCTGGCTAATTCTTCTAAGCACTGCCTCCTGCAGATTCCTCCATTCCACCATGGCTTAACACTGGACATGCCCAGCCATCTGTGACATGGCCAAAGTCAAGTTTTCCATGAAATTGTCCCTTCCACTGCATCACACACTTGAGGATTATCGGCCGGCATCATGGGGAGACTCTTGGTGAGGGGGAGTATGAGAACTGTGAAAAGTTCGCACATGCTACTGGATCTCACTTCAGTTCCTGGCAGAGCTACAGAGAAGATTACTTTGAGGGATATTGAATATTACTTGAAAGCCAATGCAGTCATTGGGCAAAGCCAACATGGGTTCGGGAAGGGGAATTCATGCCTATCTAACTTCATGTCCTTTCACAACAAGGTTACCTGCCCAGTGGATGAAGAGAAGGCAGTGGTCCTGTGGCCTGCAGGTGCTGCTGCCACCTTTTGAGGTCTAGCCCTGGCACCAAATTTTCACTGATCCCCACCTGGATGCTTGTACGGGCCAAGGGACACTTGGTCCTGCGAGAATGCATCCCTTTGTGCTTGCTTACTCCTGGATGGTGCTGATTAATCCACTCGAGGCCACCTAAATTCAGACCCGACAAGTCTCTCTCTGACAGCTTTTTCATGTATCAGAGAGCCACAGCTAACCCTTACTGGGGCAGGTTTTCCTGCAAAAAGAAAAAGGCCGGATTTCCGAGGCCTCCGTGGCCTGCCTGCTCTGCCCTCCTCCAGGACACATTCTCCTGCGTGGAGGAGGAAGCAAAACCACGACCCGAGGAGCATAAACATGTCCTTCCAGCCCCCTCGGCATGGCCTGACAGACACCCAGTGGCTCGCAGAGCTTGACGATACAAAACAAAAGATAAAAATAGTATGAAAACAGGGTGCATTTTCTGGGTTGTTTTGCTTTGTCTTGTGTCCCAGACAGAGGATCCGCATTCTCCCATACCATTTTTATTATGCACTATCCCGACATCAACTAACGCGCACTTCTCTAAGAATCGGGCGCAGATCACACCATATATCACTTTTTATGTTATTTTAGGCATTCACACAACTATTTCTGATTTCCAGGCTGGTGTATGCTTCAGCCTTAGCAGCCAGCATGGACAGAAGGCCCGCAGGGACACACAGATGTGAGGGACAGACAGAGGGAAAAGCAACGCTGGGAAAAGCAACGCTGCCAAACCACCGACACAAACCGCGCGGGGCTCTCTCTGAGGCCGCAGAGGGTGTTCGCAGCATGTGAGGAGCATGTGTTTCCAAAACATGGGGCAGGCACCGGGAAGTGCAGGAGATGATAAATGCAGATTTAAGTGCTTCCGCAGCGGGGCCCCCTCCGGCTGTTTCCATGTGGGCATTTGCTGGGCTCCCACCAAGGGGGGAACTGCAACAGATGCTGGAGTCCTCAAAATGGGGTTCTGAAGACAACAAACACTAAAAAAGTGTTTATTGCTAGGCACACGCAGGGCAGGAGTGCTGCTTGGTGCTACACCCTGTGCTTCTGGTGGTGGGAGACTTGGTGAAACATGAAATTAAATTTTAAAAATGAAATTAAAAATGGACATTGAAATAAAAAATGAAAAATAAAATGAAATAAAGGTAAAATGAAATAAAAGTAACATAAATAAAATTTATAAAATGAAATAATGGGAAATAGTGAAATTTTCATTTTAGAAAATGAAGTAATGGGAAAGGGGATTCGAAAAGCAAAAATAAATTAAGAAAAGAAAAATGAAATAAAGTAAAATAAAATGAAATAAAAATGGAATAAAACAAAACGAAATTAAACAAAAAGAAATAAGATAAAATGAAATAAAATGGAATGAAATGATGTGGAATGGACTGGATTGGACTGAAGTGGACTGCGGTGAGCACTGAAGCCATGTCCCTAGGCCCGCAGCCCGGCACTTCCTGCCCGCCATTACGCAGCACTTTTCTGCTGCACGCTCTCCCCCCGTCCCCCCTCGCCCGCAGTGGTTTCGCCCGTCCCGCTCCCCTTCGCCCCCCCCCCACCCCTCGCCTCCCCTACGCAGGCGCAGTGGTCTCGCCCCCCCGCCCTCCTCCCGGCGCCCGTGACGTCACCTGCGCCCGCGGGTAGCCGAGCGGCGCCGCGGGGCGGGGCGGGGGAGTCCTCCGCGCCTGCGCGGCGGCGCGCGCAGCAGCGGTGGCTATATAACGGCGGCGCGCGATTGGCGGCGGCAGAGCGCTGAGGCGGGAGGGTGGTGGCGGGTGGGTGATAGGGAGCCTGTGGCAGGCAGCGCAGCTGGAACGCGCGTGCGCACGCGGGAATCGAGGACCTCGGGCTCCCTTCTTGCCGCCGGGCAGCCGTCGTGAACCGTCGCCATCGTCATGGTGAAGAGCGTGGGCAGCCTGGTGAGCCGCTGGGCGCGCGGCGGCCGTTGTGGCCGTTGGGCACCGGCTGAGGGGAACCGCGGGGGGGGGGAGGGGAGGGGGAGGTGGGCGCGTCGTGAGTGACAGGGAGAGTCGGATGTTATTGGGCTTGGGGGCTGTTGAAGGCGGTGAGGGGGCTCGGAGCTTGGCGAACGTCCTCCGAGTGAGGTCGTTGTTTCAGGGGAAAGGGTACTGTCGTGTTCGTCCCGCGATCCGGGCTCAAAGTGTGGTGGGAAGCAGGGTTTGGTGTGGCTGTGAGGGACTCCCGAGTACTGTCTGGCATCCGGACAGATGTGCTTCCCCCTGCGCCTTCTGGGCAGAGCCCTGCTGCAGTATAATGAAAAACACCGTGGTCTTCCCGTGTTAAACCTCAGAGGTATTTACATCTGACAGATGTCTTGGCCAAAGCTCAAATACCTGCAGGAAGAAAGCTTAAAACCAATGAAGAGCCTTATTTTCCCCAAGATGGGTTATTATAAAAATTCAGCCTCTTATTTTTGTTTGCACCCTACTCTCCCCCCCCACCCCCCACCCCCAGTTTTGCCCTACAGAGCTGCAGAAGAGGATAGCTTTGAGTAAGATTTGAGAGTTTTGGTGTAGTCTCGGAATGCTTAAAATGGAGTCAGTGGACCTGGCTTTGCAAGAAGGGCCTGCTCTAGTGTAAAGGGTAGTGCGGGCTTCCCTCCCCTGCTGTCTGTGTGCATTGATTTAAACACTGAGCTGGACTTAGAGCGCAGTTGTGTTGCTCGTCCACGGAGGGCATGGACTTGGGTCATGCTGACAAGGTTTTAACATGGGTAAAACATTGTAGAGTGCAGCTGAGCTTTCCAGATTAATTCTGTGTTGCATTGATGCAGACAGAGGGGAAACCCCTTTTTCTGTAGCTTGCAAAATTGAGTTGTTTTGTATGCAACTTTAAGGCACTGTGAGTGTGACAGCTAGCTAGATATGGTCTGTGTCCTAACAATATCTTCAAAACCTGACTAGCTCCTGAGAAGTGGCTACCTGCAGAACACTCCACTAGTCCACCTCAGGTTCCCTGTAGTGGACCCATGACTTAAGTATGTCATCCTGAGATGATTGACTTGTGAAAACAGGTTTGGAAGATGGGGCCACGGTACTTTTTGTAGCAGAAGCTAACAGGATGTAATAACCTGTTTAAAGTTGCTAAAGCCTTCTTCTTCACACCAGCTGCCTCTACTACCTGAGTCACAGCAAGTCATGGCAACCCGCAGGTTTAGGTGCATGTGGTAATTTTAGAAGTGGTCTGTGCTAAGGAGCTCAGGCAGTTTAGTCTTTAGTCTCTTTGTGCTAGCTTCCGTATTTTTTAAAAAACACTAAATTATGTAGTAGCCATTGGCCATCAACTGATTGAGTTAATCCAAGTTCAAGGGCGACTTGATATGTTTTGGAAATGTTTTAAGTAAGGTGCTATGTTAAAGCTATCTCGTGCTGCTGGGGGCAGTAGATTTCTCACAGCATTGTCCTTGGTCAGTAGCCTCCATTTTGAGGCATTTGCTGGTCCTGGGGAATCCCTGCTGCACTGGGGCCTCTCACAGCCACCTTTTTTTCTCTTACTTGGTCCTTGGAAACTGAGACTTGTTAACAGAGAATGCAGAATGTGTAATTCTGCTGGAGGATGGTGCAAGCAAAATGAGGTCATCCATGTGCTTGGGGAGGAGGTTGTAGTTGAATATTCAAAAAACTGATCAGAGGTTTTCCCCACAGTAAAATGAAGAAAGTATTGCTAAGGAAGTTGTAAAGATCCTCTTCATAGTGTGACTAAGTAGGCTTGTGGTGGGAGGTGTCCCGTCTATTAACAAAGCTTCTTATATGAAAGCTTGTCAATTCACACAGTTAACACAGAATGCATGTCAGAAAGGTCAAGTAGTTTTTCTGTTACTGCTGTCTTCAGGGACTTTAAGCTCTCTGGGAAAAGAATCAACACTTTCTTCTAGTTAGATATCTCTTCACTCACAAGAGCCAGTGCCTCTGCACCCTGCATCTCTCCTTGGGCTCCCCACAGCAACTTCATCTGATAGTGGAGGTGCCTCTTAGGGTAACACCTGACTGCTCTCAAGGGAGACCAGACCTCCAGTGGTGTATAGTCTGTGGCCAGCAGGAGGAATCCTGTCCTCCCACTCTGTCCTTGTTTTGCACAATAGCGACCTGAGATGTGTGGCCATATGATCAATGCATCCCAGGGCTGGACTTCCTGTTGTAGAACACAACAATTATGGGACTGGATAAAAGAACCAAAAATGAGGAAGGTGGTTTGATTAGTAGGTATAGGAAGTAGAATTAGCTAAGAGCTGGTGATGTTAATGCAGAGGTGTGAGAAGCCATACCAAAAAATCAAGCTGTATGGTTTGGATGTGGTGAGGAATGAGGCTTGGCTGAGGAATGTGAGGCTCAAGTAGCTGCAGGGAGCAGATTGCATGGACTGCTACATGCAGGGGCATTGAGCTGCAGGAGTTCATTCTGTGTTAGTACAGGAGTATGGGGAGATGGGAAAACCTACTGCTCCAGCTCTCAGACCGAGAGCAGGTGTTAGGGAGCGTTAGCTGCTGATCTTACAGCAGAGTAGGCTCTGAACATCCAAGGTGGAAGGGTGGAAGAGCTCAGTATATGGAGGCTGTGTGTCTGAAGATAGCTGTGTTGGGAGGTTGTGAGAGCTTCAGTGGGAAGCTGTGATGCCTGATGTATGTGGAGTTGCAGCAAATTATGAAGAGTTGCACATGCCTAAGAATGCTGGTGGGGGATCCTTTGCTTGTTTGCTAAATTTGACTAATTAGGCTGCTTATGCTCTTGGCTTCTTGCCTGCATGGCATTCTCTAAGTGGGGAGATGGTTTACTAAGCTCCAGTCTCAAGTTAGCTGGTGTTGGTAGGACTAAACACTGCAGGCATGGCAGCACACATTGCTTTTAGTCAGCCTCTACTGACAGCACTCCAGTGTGTTGCTCTGTGGGGCTGAGAGTAAAGCAGCTACCCTTTGGGTGCAACATCTGAAACGAAGCCTACATCGACAGCTCTCCTGAAGCCTGCATTGCTGTGAGAGCAGAGTTCAACAATATTGAAGTGCCTTGTCCTTTTTCTAGAAGGAAGCTGTCAGGAAGTGGCTGAGCATTAGCATTTTCTGCTTCTGCCTGAGATACTTGTTTGCCCTCTGCTAGGATGCAAATAGCTATTGCTTTTAATGTCTTGCATTTCTGCTAAAACATTCACTCTTTGAAAATACAGTTAATGGCACATAAGGAGCCCTAAATTGCACAGAACATAATCCAGAAATGACTGGTGTGACCAAGTGCAACAGACTTGGTACTTGTGTAGTCCATATGTGTAGCATTGTCTTGGCTACTGAAGTTATGCTTGGGTTCACTTTACAAAATTAGTACTTACCCTATGAAGCTGTTGCTTTAGAAAATATGCTGTAGAGTAAACCACACATCAACTTGATACTTTCTGTTGATTGGAGGAGGTATCAAAATGGAAGAGCATGCAAAAGCTTGCCCTCAAATTCTGCCTAGGAAGGTGTTCTAGGGGAAAATGAAGTCTTTTCATCAAGCCACAAATGAAAAAAAAAATGAATATTGAAGACCACAAGGATCACATTAAGAGCATAGAACTACTCAGAATGAGTTGAGGATTATAGGTGAGATTTCTAGGTTAACTTCAGCAGTTCACTGAGTTGTGGTGACTGGGCATTGTGGTATGTCCTACATGACTCAGACACTGGTGGATGCTAATCCTGATGAAAGCAATTCACACAGAAGCATGTGCATGATGATACAAATAGCGTAGTTTGAGTGAAATTAGTGTGTGAAGGCTGAGGGAAAGCTAGCTTTGGGTTTAGTCTAAATTCTTTTGCATAGAAGAGAATATCTTTAACGTGCAATTCCTTCTTTACAGTCTGAATTTGAGACAGAACTGAAGTCTGCTGGTGACAAGCTTGTAGTAGTTGACTTCTCTGCCACATGGTGTGGACCATGCAAAATGATCAAGCCATTTTTCCATGTAAGTAGCATTGTTAAGACATGTTCTTGTCAGTGGCTATGCTGAAGTATATACAAATATTTTGTGCTGCTTGTCAGTAATATGGAGGAAACTACCTTTGTCCACATTCTGCATTACTTTCTGGAAGGGAGAGAAATTTTCAGAAGTATCTACTTTGCTACTATTTAGTAAGATATACTGGTCTTTGATAACAGCTGAGGGCTGACACTGAGTTGCTGCTGTCTGAAGCCTTCCATGCATCTGTTTATGGAGGGTGTAATAGTTGCATTGCTTCAATAACTTGGGATAATGAAGTTGAAACAATGTTTATCCTTGTTTATGTACTGGCTGTAACTTCTTCCAACTGCATTGAAATAAGTTGTAGCACCTTTCTGTGATTAGCTGAAGGCTGTAAGAGAAGTACAGGCCTTTCTCCAGGGCTTATTTGAGGCTTCTCTCTAGGGAATGGGTTTCAACAAGTTTCATCAGTCTTAAGGATACTGGAGCAGAAAAATATTTTTTCTGCTCTGGTCAGTAACACAGCTGCTTTAAGATAATGCTGTAGGTCTCACTGGGGGAAGCAGCGCTAGGGTTACAATTTCTCTGAATGTGTCTTAAAAGCTAGCTTTCCTGGAGCACTAATTACATAATTTCTTATTTCATTCCAGAGTTTGTGTGATAAATTTGGGGATGTGGTGTTCATCGAAATCGACGTGGATGATGCCCAGGTATGGTCAGGGGTAGTGCTGAGACAGGGTTGCTGATGAGATCCACACATGTAACAGTGAAGAATGTTTTTTAAATGCCCTTGGAGATACTAAAACAAAATGAGATAGGGGCTTAGCAACTTTGCTGTAAAGAATGAATTTTTAAAGGACACCTGAGAAGAACAAAAACACCTGTGGCGTGCATTAGATAACTTGCGAACACTGGTACTCTGTGCTCTGGGAGGGAGTGTTAGTCTCAAAGGCCTTAATCTGTTTTGATGCAATCTCTCCTAAAACTAATGGCTCACAGCTGCAAGACTGTCTGGTCTTGCCACTGCCATTGGCACTGCTTCCCCTTTTATGTCTTGAATCAAGAGCAATAAAATGTCTGCTCTATAGCAATTCAAGCAATGCTCAATAAGTACTTGAACAACATCAGGTTGAAACAGAAGAGCTTCTGTAGAGCTCTGGAGCCTTGTAAATAGTATTCTGTTTTGATGCAGAGGCCTTTTTTTAAAAAAAACACAGTCCAGGTATAGTGAACATGTTCTTGCTAAACTATGAATTAGATGCTGAAGAGAGCATCTCATAGGTTTGCTTTAGGGGGATGTTAATATTGGATGCTTTTGCTTCGTTTTGAACAGTAATGGCTCTGCCCTATTTCCGTAATCGGAAGGAAACTGGTGGGTTCTAAATTGAATGTCCTTCAGATGTGCACAACTGAAAACTGCTTTCTGTCTCTTCCAGGATGTTGCTACACATTGTGAGGTGAAGTGCATGCCAACATTCCAGTTCTACAAGAACGGGAAAATGGTAGGCTCAACTCCTGGAGTTCATTTTTCTGGAAGAGGCAGGCCTCTTTCGAACACTTAAAAGAGAGGATTGGGAATTAGATCACATGGTGTGCTTTCTCTTAATGTATCTGGGGCACAATTGGCATTGGGACAGTCAGGAGTGCAGTCGGTGCATCTTAGCGCTGCAGCAAATGTAATGTTGGCCATCAGCTAACTGATGAAGCAAACCCTATTGAGAAGGGTAGTGAACTGAGTGTCACAGGTCATACAGGTGGATCTTCAGGAGATATTAGGCTAAGTGTTCTAGACTTAGTGCCCTGCTTTTAGTGATCTTGGTTAGCATTTGTTATTTGGATGGAAGTCATGTTCAAGCAGAGACATGACTGGATTCCATGAATTTATGCAACCCTAACAGAAGCCTAACTTGTGCTGAATACACACAGCTGATACAACAGCTTGGTGCTTTCACATAGACTGTACAACCTGTTGAACAGAGGTTATCCCTCTGTGAGGGGGCTGAACAGAGGCCCTCTGCATGCTCTGCCAAGGTGGATAGGTGGGATGCAGGGCAGTGACAGCACAGGGTACTGGTGTTCTGCCTGGAGTAAAGACACAGAGATAAATGTGTAATCTGGGCCTGTAGTTTGAGAAAGCTGAAGATAAGCTTTTCTAAAGTAAAAAATGCCTGATATAAGATCATGGCTGAAGGCAATGGAATTACTCCTTGAAAAGCAGGTGTTAAATGTTTGGTGAGCTTCCATTCCCATAAATATGGGGCCAAATGGTGAGTAATAATGAACCTTTGGTCTTCTCATGATAAACTTCCACTGATTCAAACAAATAAAATTTAATTGTAAAAATCAATGTGTTCTCTGGACACCTGAGTATCAAGCAAGCAATCTTATTATGGCCTATTGTGTAATGTCATCAGTATATTGCATCCCTGCAGGTAGTGGAAGGCAGCCAGTGTTACAGAGACACGAATGTGGCCTGTCTTCCCTGTGTAAGTTGCAACAGGGAGAGTTTTCATAGAAGTCAGGCTCTGGGGCCGGTCATTCCAAGCAGTCCTTTCAGAACTTGTTAGGAAAGGGTCTGGAGCAACCCAAGGTAACTTTGAGATGCCTCTGCTGAGAGGTGACATACAGAGTTCCTTCAAGCCTATGTTTTTTTTACTTCTTATGCAGCACTGGTTCAGGATTAATTGTTTTTCCTTTTCACATGTCAAAGCCTCCCAATTGTGGTAGTCTAAAAGTGATTCTCAACAGAGTGCACCAATTGTTGTGAGTTGAGTGGGAGGTGAATAGCTTAGCTCATGCTCCCTGTTTTGGGCATAAGGAAATCTTAGTGGTAGCAGAGCTGAATGGACCTATGTTTCTGGTTGTTACGGAACTAGATGTTATGCATTTCTAAAAATCGCTTTCTTTACAGGTGCAGGAATTCTCTGGGGCCAATAAAGAGAAGCTGGAAGAGACCATTAAAAGTCTAGTCTAATCTCCAGTCATGGAGACATTGGAGCATGCCTGCTTCGGCTAAATTATAGCCTGTAACTTTTCTACTTAAAAAAAAATCCAACCAAGCTATCTAGGTTAAATGGTGGAACCTTCTTGATCTATGTAAATGAATACAATAAAGTGTAAATTCTACTTTCCTGGTTATTGCCTTGTGCTTGGATGAAGATGTGAGCAAGTTCTTAATGTCACTGAGATGCTGGGTTTTGCTGTGTTACAGGAATACTGTCTGGATGTAAAGGCTCTTGTCAAACAACAATCTAATATGGGGTTACTGCTGAGCATGGAAAGTAAGTGTTGAAAGGATATCTCTGGTTGCTTTCAGAGAAGATTGCTGGTGCATTACTCAGGTGGTAGCTGCCATGCTGTATCTGAAGGGTGGCTGTCTGGCTTGCAGGTACAAAAAGGTTAGCTTGGGAGTTGTATAAAAGCAGATATCCCTGATATGGATAGTTTTTTTTTAGTTAAAGGTTAATTTCTTGAGATTTGTTTTAGGCTTAGAAGGTAAGGCTACGTGTGTATTAAACATAGTACAAGTACCTGAACATATTACACATTCTGCCAGGGATTTGGAGCTGCTGCCTTCTTGCCTTTTCAGTTTTGCTTTGCCATTGGGGTATGATCTGGTTCTGCTGCCAGTGGTGTTGTATAGCCTCTGGGTTGGGTCACTTAGTTGTTCCAGATTACTGCCTAGGCAAAGGACTGAAGAGGAAAAACTCGTGTCTTAAGCCTGAGATAATTTTTAATTTGTATGTTCTTGTCTTCACTTAACTGATCTACTGCATTCTTACACCACACCGGATACACCTTGTGCTAGACAGTAAACTGGGCTCTACAGTCCTCCAGACCTGTCAATTGTCTAGATTAATTAACCTGCCAGCCTATGTGTGCTGTTTAACTGTTGTTTCCAGAGTTACTGAGGAGAACTGCCTTGTCCCCTCCATATCAAAATGGCTTTCTTGCTGGCCTGGGTGTTGTCTCCTGGATAAGGCTCAGTAAACAAGTAAGCACGGCTGTAGCTAGCAGCTACACCTAATGCAGTGGTCTGGGACTAGGAGAGCTGTGTTGCTCATGGACTGTCACTGATGAAAAAATGAGACTTCCTGCTACATCTGTCCACAAATGTGGAATAAGTGAGCCTCTTTGTGGTGAGCAGCTCATGTGTGACTCAGATCACACTCACATCACAGGCACGCATGAATTTCCTGGTGCACAGGAGGGCTGGAAGCCTTCAGCAGTTTGCTGCCTATGCTCCCTGTTCAAAAGATTTTTCCATTCCCAAGAGGTGACCACACCCTCTGGCTGAGGATGAGCCATCAAGAATCTTGGATGTAAGCTCCACATTTTGCTGATACAATGAGGAGCAGAATGGTTTCTCTGCTGCTCTGGCTGTTTTACTGACAGAAATGCAGCTGCAGAGTGCAGCAGAAACCTCTTCATCCTTTAAGGAAGCAGTAACCTAACTAACCTACAATGTTGCTACTGAGGTGAGGCAGGACCAGGTTCTTAACTGTTAAGAGCAGGCAACAGAACTGTTATTAGGAAATAATGCTCATGTTAAATTTGAGGTAATGCTGTGTTTAACAGGATGCAGCTCTGAAATATTTAGCTGATACAGAAGTGACTGCAAATTCAGTTAGAAATGGGGGAGGATCAGAAAGGTTCCATGAGTTATGTTGTGTAAGGCTGCAAAGTAGCTCTTGCAAGTACAGCAAGTCTTCAGCTTCCTCTGCTGCAATATTTTCAGTTTCTACAAGCAGGAACATGGGCTTTAGCCTGCTAAAAATGTATATATTGCCCTAGTGTCATAATTTGGGCTAGAATAGTTAGTTTTATTCCAAGTAGCTTCTATGGTGCTGTGTTTTCGATCTAGGATGAGAACAATGCTGACAGCACACTGAGGTTTAGTTGTCGCAGAGCAGAGCTCACACAGAGCCAAGGCCCTTCCAGGTTCTTGTGCTGCCACACCAGCAAGGAGGCAGGGGCTGCACAGGGAGGTGGGAGGGGACACAGCCAGGACAACTGACCCCAGCTGGCCAAAGGGAGGTCCCATAGCATGAAGCATCATGTGGGAAGAAAACACTGGGGGTTGCCACTGATGGTGGATGGGATTGGTGTTGGGTGTGAGCAATTGCTTTGCGCTCTTACTCTTGCTTTTATTGCTCTGTTCTTTCTTTTATATGCTCTTCTTGCTTTTACTCTCTTGTCATTGTTTTCCCTTTCTGTCCTATTAAGTTGTCTTTATCTTAGCCCACAAATTTTACCTTTTTTTCTAGTTCTCTTTTCCATCCTACAGAGAGGGAATAAAGGGTGGGGGGAGTGTGATTTGGGAACAGCTGTGTGCTGCTTACAGCTGCCTGCTGGGTTAAACCACACCACCCAAATGGAGTGGTTCCAGGTAACCTTACTGAAAACTTAGGGCATATGCCCAGACACAGGTATTAAGTAATATGCTGGAGAACTCAATGAGTGTGGTTTTTACTTGCTAAATGGAGTTGTTCTTCACTTGAAGGGGAGAGAGAGACCAGTATTACCATATTTCAGAACATACAGCAGCGGAGTTGCTTTCCTTGAAATCATTTAGCTCTGGTGAGAAGCAGGGATGTGACCTGCTTTGATCCTGTGATCTGAGAAAACACCTTTAAGAGGGAAACAGTGGAAGATCAACTGACTTGAATGTACACCACGTTTCTTACATGTTTGGTGGGGGGAAAAAAAAAAAAAAACATATAAAGGCTACTTCTGGAAGCAACGGTTCCTTTAGGGAAGGAGTTATCCTCCCCTCAGGTAATGACTGCAGTCTTATTTTATTTGTCTATGAAATGGCTGAGATCTGTGCCTTGCAGTCAAACCAGTAGAGCAAGAAGTTTTTCTCCATGTGCCTGTTATGTAGCTTCCAGTCTCAGAGCGGACTGGCTGACAGGAAGAGAAATACTTCCTCGTGCACAGAAGTTGAACGTATGGCTGGAATGACTAGGCTTTACCAGAGAGGAAAGGCCAAGACAAAGGGGTTACAGTGAGTGGACAAGGGAAAAATGCAGGGTTAGACTGAGGTGAAATAGCTGTGCTCCTTAATTCCAGCCATGCTCTGAGCCTGCTGTAATACACTTGGGAAATTATTCTTAAGCACCAGCACATCGCTTCCCCACCTCTTGCAGTACTCAGCCTAACTTCAGCTCCGGCTGACCATTACCTGTTCCTTCTTTCCCAGACCTGAATTATGTTAGGCTTGGATTTGATAAAATAGTATTTGAGATCGCTCTGATTTCTTGGTGTTCATTCATCATAGCTAACTGGCTGTAGCAAGGAGGAAAAAAACAGCTTCTAATACCTTATCAAGGTACATAGTGTTCAAAACTTGCCTAATACCAACCTCATAGTGGACACCTTCCCAATGAATCTGTTGTCCATTAGTTCTGTTGCCTTTTTTACCTGATTATAAGAACAAAATACATCCAGTCGTAGCAGGAGCAATTGGGACAAGTCTCTAAGCACTGGGATACTCACAGGAAGCAGATTGCTTCTACCACCATAGTTAGTGAACTGTGGCTACTCCTCTGTGCTAAGCTCCAGTGCATGCAAATTTCAGCTGTTTGAGGACTGTTTGTGAAATCCTAGCTAGACCAACACCTGTGGTGCAGATCCTGACCCTTTGTGAGAGGTGGGAAAAGCTGACATGGGGCAGTGCAGGCCTGAGGGAGGACCAGGGCCCGGGCTGTGGCATGGAGTCAGCTCATCTGCAATGGTAATCCAGTTGGAGTCCCTCAGGGCTTGGTACTGGGACCAGTCTTTAACATCTTCATCGATGATCTGGACGAGGGGACTGAGTGCACCCTCAGCAAGTTTGCAGACGACACCAAGTTAGGTGCATGTGTCGATCTGCTCGAGGGTAGGAAGGCTCTGCAGGAGGATCTGGATAGGCTGCACCGATGGGCCGAGGCCAACTGCATGAAGTTCAACAAGGCCAAGTGCCGGGTCCTGCACCTGGAGCACAA
>NC_048926.1:74619551-74632965 GCF_011077185.1 Oxyura jamaicensis | reverse complement strand
GATCTGGATAGGCTGCACCGATGGGCCGAGGCCAACTGCATGAAGTTCAACAAGGCCAAGTGCCGGGTCCTGCACCTGGGGCCCAACAACCCCAAACAGAGCTACAGGCTGGGAGATGAGGGGTTGGAGAGCTGCCTGGCAGAGAAGGACCTGGGAGTAGTGGTTGATAGTCGGCTGAATATGAGCCAGCAGTGTGCTCAGGCGGCCAAGAAGGCCAGCGGCATCCTGGCTTGTGTAAGAAACAGCGTGGCCAGCAGGGCCAGGGAAGTGATTGCCCCCCTGTACTCGGCTCTGGTGAGGCCACACCTCGAGTACTGTGTTCAGTTTTGGGCCCCTCGCTACAAGAAGGACATGGAGTTGCTTGAGCGAGTCCAGAGAAGGACAACAAAGCTGGTGAAGGATCTGGAGAACAAGTCTTATGAGGAGCAGCTGAGGGAGCTGGAACTGTTTAGCCTGGAGAAGAGGAGGCTCAGGGGCGACCTTATTGCACTCTACAGCTACCTGAAAGGAGGCTGTAGCAAGGTGGCGGTTGGTCTATTCTCCCACGTGCCTGGTGACAGGACGAGGGGGAATGGGCTAAAGGTACATCAGGGGAGGTTTAGGTTGGATATTAGGAAGAACTTCTTTACTGAACGGGTTGTTAGTCACTGGAATAGGCTGCCCAGGGAAGTGGTTGAGTCACCATCCCTGGAGGTCTTTAAAAGACGTTTAGATGGAGGGCTTAGGGATATGGTTTAGTGGAAGATTTGTTAGCATTAGGTCGGAGGTTGGACTCGGTGATCTTGGAGGTCTCTTCCAAACTAGATTATTCTGTGATTCTGTGATTCTGTAACAGGGTGTAGCAAATCTACCATAGTTTCCAAAACATCTGCCTGTAGGTCTTGGTAAGTATACCAAGCACAAAGCTATAGTGAGGAGGAGAAGTCTGACTGGGAGCTGTGTGTTGGATGCAGCTGCTGGCCCTCACTGCATGGGACTAGTAGGTGGTGAGCTGTGTTAGCTGAGCAGAGCTGGAACTATGATGTGTCCTCCTTAGTTTTGGCCCCCTTCATTTCAGTGGATGTTTCTTGCAGGTTAAGATGCCTACAGATTTGGTAAGGATCACATAGAAAAGTTGAGGGAACTTTGAAAAAGTTGTGTGGTGACAATGGGGAAATCCAAGTGAAATTCCTCTTCTTCTCTGGCATTGGTCCAAGCTGGTAAACAGTGGGTGCAGTAGTGTGGGAGCTGCATGTGGACTTGCTCCCACTTGCAGCTGGCTGAGAAAACAAGTTTGTGCCATACAAGTCTCCACAAGGTGGCAGTGACTGTTTCTGTAGATTTTTTTTTAATATATATATATATATATATATATATATATGTACACTCACTCTGGGAATGCTTTGTGCCTTTTCCTTTGCACTGGGGTGGTGGTAGCTCTAGGTAATGGGCTACACGAGAGCATGGGGCTTTCTAGAATTCCAAGAAACTCTAGAACTCCTCTTCCTTTCCCAGAAAGCTTCTATGTTCAGTTTCAAAGTGCTAGCATTAGACAAAGAGTGACGGCAACCAGTGTTTGCCTGCTCACAGTCCTTGTGCAACTGGATGGAAGACAGACTGGACAGCAATGATACTACTAAAACTGCCTAAAAACACAAGTCATTTATTGGCAGACAGGGCCTATCCCAGTACTGCACAGTTCTACCTTTGCTCTCCACAGGACCCTGTCACCTAAATTATTTATGCCAGCTGTACTCACAAGGTTAGTTTGTCTGCTTCAAAGAGGGACATAGGCAAAGGGCAGGAAAAATACAAAATGTGTGTGAACTTTAACCTGTCTTTACTCTTGTGCCACTGACACTCTCTCTCCCATTACACTCAGGAAAAAATATTTTGTTTTTAATACTCTTTTTTTCATCAGCATACTGAAAAAAAAAAAAAGAAAAAAAAAAAAGAAAAGAAATGCAATTATGTTTGCAGAAGTTTTAAAACTACAAGGACAACCAGTGGAGAAACCACTGGGAGAACTCAAGGCGATACCTCACTACCTGACAATGAAAGGCATTATTGGTATTATTCATGTCAGCATGGATCCTAGTATATAAGAAAGTCTGAATTTTCTGGAAGAAACAGCTGTGTTCATACTGAAGTTCACAGGTGGGGCAAGTTTGTTGTTGTTATTTTACAACTAAAGCTATGTTTTTGTAGTGTAACTACCTTGCAAAATCAACTGCAGTTCATGAAGCATAAAATCTATATACTGACCACAAGGGGAACATACAGCTCAGTGTTTTATTACAAAGCAGGCTGAAGATGGAATTCTTCTGACAAATCATTTTACAAGGGACAGGAACCCCCTGTGGCTGTTCTTAATTCACTACAAATCACAACTTTACTCGAAACAAAAGATGATGAAATTAGTGACCTTAAAACAATTCAGTATTTTAGGACTTGCAAGTCTTCTGAAAATTTCTCAGTAAAGAAAGGTCAAACAAAAGCAGGCCTCTAGACAGAAGACTTGAAACCTACTGGCAACAAAATCCGTTTTCTTTTTTATCTTTTTCCACACTGTGCAGTGGTATTAATTTTCTCAGAGGCCAATTGAAAACCACAGCATTGGAGCTAACACAAACTGGCGAGCCTTTCCCTTCAGAAACCCCTATAAAGCAACAAGCACCTCTCCTCTAGTAGTTATTCTAAATCTTAAATGATCTCTTCCTGTTGACAGATAGATCATCTAATTCTGCTCCTGTAAAGACACTAGGGCCTTTTACAATCTGTCTTCATAGATGAATAACAAGAAAACAAAAATTAACCCAGAATTCTATATCTGTGTTCATTCTTCACCTGAAAATGGAAGGAACATCACCACCTTCTGTAACCTAACTGTGGCTAATAATGTTCTTGTTCAGCTCTTTCAACACGTCTAAGATAATTATTGTTGCTAATCTGTGTGTCTCCTTCACTCAGCACCATGGGGGTCCTGCACACGAATGTAGCACAGATAGGGCCAGCATACGGCTGTCATCTTCAGGGACAGCCAGGGTGAACAGCGTGGCAAGCCCAGCTTGAAGCTTAGACACCAATCCCCACATTATTCAAGGAAATATGTGACTTAGCCATACCACCCATATTGTGGGATTTGCTGGGAGAAATAAGGTGACTAAAATATTGCAAGCATGTGTGTTAAGTGCCAGGGAGTTAAGAGCAGGGCATTCCACAAGGAGAACTGTAACACAAGTGAAGTATTCATTAATAGGTTTATTTTTTTCCTTTCCATAGGCCCAGAATAACTAAGATGCCTATATTTCCTGATATTAAAAAAAAAAAAAAAATTGCCAGCCTTGTGAGGAAACTGGGAACCCCTGCACAGTTAGCCTGATCTTTGCTCCTTAATATTGTTTACAAAATAAAATTCCCTCTTGCTGAGTTCTGGGCCAAATCAATAGGTAAACATTAGTCATCAGATGTGCCATCAGCTGGGAAGCCTTTCAGAATGGCCCTTTTCTTTCTATGAGTCCACCTAGATTTGTTCAAACTACTATTAAATCAGTTACAGTTCTGATGAGGTTTAACAGATTTAAGGCTTTTTTGTTTATCTTTGGGAAGCAAGTCTCAAGTTCTTCAAGAGCAAGGCCTTTGACATACATTACAGTTATGTGACCAATTATTAAGGGGTTATCTTCACCAACGTCCACCAAAAATACTGAAATATACCTTTTGAACAGTGAGTTAAAAGCACTTATCTGAACAGAATCACATTCTCCTTTGCCTGCCTCCCCAGGAATATGCAACCTTCAGACTTTTACAATAGCTTTTCCAAGATTTTCTCCCTTTAACATTCCAATGAAAGCTGCTGGCATGTTCTCAAATCCTTCAGTGACGTGTTCATGGTACTTCAATTTTCCCTGTCAAAAGGAAGAAAGGAAACTTCTGAGTGCTCATTCATCAGCTGCTTAGTTTTCACAATCTTCATGAGACTAAATTGCCACCAACAAATTTTCACCAGGGTAACTTTGCAAAACTAGGTTTGGATATAGTGATTATATAAAGGAATCCACTTTTGTAGCAAGATTCCGCCCCTTGTAGTCAGAAGAGGGAGCAAAAGTCACTGCTGAAAAAAATCACCAGAACAGATTTAATGCTTCTCAGTCCCCAAACAATGGACAAGTACATTGTTTCCTCAAAGCCAGGCCTGTTTCTATCTGCAGTGAAGAGTGGAATTACAAATCAAAATGACAGATCAAAATGATAAGCCTCCCCAGATTCTCAATTTGTAAGAGATAAAAGCCTTTTAGCCTTCGATGTTCACAACTCACATATTTTTCACAGCCATGAATCAAGTTTTAAACTCAGCCTCCATTTAGAAAAATAAAATTAAAGAAAAAAAAATCCTAGTAACTCCCTTTAGAGCCCAGCTCCCAGTTCCATAAGGGCACTGATTTTTGCCACTAATTCGAGCACAAGAGTACAATGCTTGCTCATACTACAAATGAAAGGAGATTTCTGAAGGAGAAATAGAGGAATTACTCTAAATAAGAAACTCTTAATTGCCATAGAATTGTTTAGAATGGTTCTGGAAGGATCCTCTTCCAAAGCTTGTATGTATTCTGGGATTCTAAGTTAAGACCATAGGCTAATATCACAAGTCTCAGTGAAGTGGAAAGGCATCAGGCGTATTCAGTATGGTTTGAGTGTCCTCAAAAGGCTCAAAGATCATGTCAGGTAGAAGAAAATCATACCAGGACTTCACTTCACCAGCTATGACAAGAGACACACCCTTGCAAAGAGGTAAGCCATGGTGCAAGTACACCTTAAAGAAAATTATCCCTTCCTTTCTTACCTCCAGGACCCATTTCAGCAGTGCCTTCTGACCTTCCTCCCGGCGGTTATTCCAGCGAGTGACAATAAACCCTTCCATATGAAGCTCCTTGAAGATCATTGGAATCTGAACATAAGGTCCTGCAGGAGAAAGGAACCAACCCTCAAGCTGCCTGTAATGCCAGTCTCATTTAAAATGAGACCCAGTGCATAAGGAGAGCTTTTAGCCAGAAAAGGACACTGAATCACATTGTTCCAGCCAGAGGCAGCTTCAATTGTTTCCAAAAAGAATTTCAAGAATAATAAGATCATGGGTTCAGGGACAGAGCCACCCAGGAAAACAAAGCTCTGAGCTGTTAAAGCTGTGTGAGGCTGAACACCCAGCACTTGAGAAAAGTTTCATTCAGAAGTAAAATGGCCTTTGCTGAGGGGCTTCAGCTTAATCCTCAAAGTACTGTTTTAACTGATTATTAGATAGGACTGCCGAGCTCTGGTGTTCTTGGCTAAAGCTCAGAAAAAGTTACATACATAAAAAAAAAAGTTCCCTCAGTAATAAAAACGTGTGATAATCTCCCCACTTGAAAAAGCCCGTCCCATTTTTGAAGTGATTTGAGAGTCTAAAGTCAAAGAGAATGCAGTTCCTAAAAACACTCGTTTCTTCTAGAATGCACATTTGGAAAATTTAATGCTACTGAATATTAATTTCAGACATATTTCCCAACAGTTTCACCAGTAACTGAAATGTTTGTACTGATGAGATGGGGAAAGAAAGAAACAAACAAGCACACACACACAAATTAAAACCAAGCTATCTCATCTAAAAACCTGAGGGAAATCCTTTTTCTCATCTGAAAGTATGCATGGTGTAAATGCCATCATTCCACCACACCTGATGTGTTCCACTGATCTGTATCTGCTCAGAGCCCTGGGGATTCTTATTTCATATAGTTCAGTCTCTCCTTCATTTCTAATCAGCTGATGTTCTCCATCTGATATGAGTGTGTACTAAGCAGTATGACTGCATGTACACGTAAGTGTGGTCACACAACAGCTGCCCTAGAGCAGTGGTTTGTTATCTGAATATACACACACAAACTCAACTAGCAGGCTGAAATAACCAGCAAAATCTCAAGAATCTCCCACTATGTCCCACTCTGCTGTCATCAAATAGTAACTAAACCTAGAAACGTGGAAGTTGGCACACACCTTTCTGGGGCATGGAGTCATTGTACTGAGAGATGGCTCCACAGACTGCAATCCTTCCATATTTCTTCATGTGGTTGATGGCAATACTGGAAAATTCTCCACCCACCTACACGAAGCAGAGGATGTGCAACATTAAGAGAAAACCCACTGTTTGGCAATGACTACCAAAAACTTGCCAGCATTGAGATGTGCTGAAAAGAACGGGTTCAATCAAGGGGTGGACAGTTGAGTTCCATTCCTCCAAAGACTGTGGCTGCAGCAACCCTTACTCTTAGTCAATGCCTATGAGGACTACATCACCTTTCTAAAAATTACCTATGAACGTAGGGAACCAGTTTTAACTCTGCATCTGCCTCACAAAGCTTGGTATAATGCATACACAAATTAAAGAAAAGTGGGCTTGTTCTCTGGCTTGAGGGTGAACTGACATGGTTTGACTGCAGCCATACTCTTAAACTCTCCCAGTCTATAGAACAAGATATTCACCTTCAAACAGCCCACTGAGACCAGTCCACGTTGCCTGCTAACACGAGCTCTACCAGTGAGAGGTCAGAAACCATAGACAAACCTCTCTAGGAATTTTTATAAGTGCAAATTGCAACTGCTTTGTTTACTGGTACTACCCTTGTAGCCACTTGGACCACATAACATGGGGCCATTCATCCTCCCTCCTTTTCCAGAAACAGCAGAAGACTGCATGTTCCAAGGTGGGGCCAGGAATAGGCATGTTGCTCTCTGTTCAGCTTCAGTTAGCACTAACAATCCAACTTTGCCTTTCAGTGTTTATTCTGTCTGTTACCACCCAAGGCAGCTGCAGAAAAATCTGGGAAGGGAACAGGGAAGCAGTAAGCTCTTACAGAACCTATGTATCACTTAAATGAAACTCCATACTGAGTTCCTGCTATAGTCTAAGGAAAATAATAGTCTATTCAGGGCAAGGCCCTCTTTCTGAACTCACATTGTCAAAGAAACAGTCATAGCCATCAGGAGAGGCTTTACGCAGTGCTTCATCCAAAGATGTAACGGTCTTGTAATTAAAGGCTTCATCAAAGCCTATTTTTTTCAGATAAGCAACCTTGTCATCTGAGCCAGCACAGCCAACCACTTTGCAACCCTGCAAGGAAAGAAAGAAAAATATTTCTAAATGCCCTCACAACACGGGATGTCACTCAGAGTGTTGGATGGAGGGCTCACCCTTAAATTCACTTGTTGTGACCCTAGGAGTTCCTGAGCTCTCGCAAACCAAAGCTAGCTTTGCTACATCTTCAGCAGCTTGTTCCATCTCAAGAGCTTACTACAGGCACGCCTTCAGCAATGCTTGCCCTCCTGATCATTCATGGCCTTGATCATTCATGGTCTCAGAAGGCCAGGTCGGCCTTCTGACATGGAAGGACAAACAGTTCATGCCACTCACCCCAATTTTAGCAAGCTGCCCCACCACAGAGCCTACAGCACCTGCTGCAGCATTAACCAGCACTGTGTCTCCTGGCTTCATTTTGCAGACCTCGAACAGACCAAAATATGCGGTAAGGCTGTGAAGAAAAAGAAAGATGCTCAACAAGCAATAAAAGAAAACAGATACGGAGGTCTGCATTGACCACGATAAACTGAAATATCAACACAACTAGAACAAGATTTAATTTTCCTCATTCCTTAAAAAATACTATTAAAAAAAAAAAAAAAGAAAGAAAGAAAGAAAGAAAGAAAAAAAAGGTGTAACTTTCTAAATTGGCTTGTAAGCACATTCACTTCCATTATAAGGCTTACAGCCACTCCAGAAAAATAAGACACACTACTGGGAAGCTGGATGGTGTGGTAGAAGTCTGCCTTATGTGAAAACTGCTTTCCTTGGGCTCACAAGTTGAAGAAGTAAGAATTAATGAGATCAACTGGCCCAGAATCCCAAGAAGTTTCTCTTTAATTTCTTCTAACTTCAGGTATAGAGCTTCCCACTTGTTCCTAATTGAAAGGGTGAATTGCTGCTGTCTAGAAAATGATGCATCTGGAGTGATGTCAAAATGAAATCTGAGGAGTTCTGCATCACTCAGAATACTACTACAATTTTCAAAGCCTTTTGTGTCAGCAAGACTCACAGAGTCCTGAACTCCTGTACAAACAACACAGAAGGAGATAAGAAATATGAGCAGGATTCTGAGAGAAAGCAATAGTGTGATTATGGCTTCCCCTGAATAATAGCTCTGTGTGAGCTGTGCAGCAGTGTGATTTAAAGGACTGCTATTTTCCTCCATCTTAAAACAGCTGTCTCTTGCCATTTTGGTGACAATTCTGGAAATACAGTGATAGCAGAAGAGCACAATAGGCAGAAGCAGACTGGCCCATAAACCACTGTAATTCAATCCACTCAGTTAATTAAATAATAGTTAATAATGAAAAAGTTAATAAATAAATAAATAAATTAAATAATAATCCACTCAGGTTAATCCAGACTGGACTTGATTTTTTCCAGCCCCTCCTGGATCCTCTTCCTGCATTACCACAGATCCTCAAGGACTGGCACCCTAATCTCCAAGGCAAATCTCCGATCAAAAGGATGGACCAAACTTCAGACCCTCTGTAGGGTGAGGGCATCCTGACACATACATGTTTTCTGTGTTTTTTTTTTTTCTTTTTCTTTTTTTAAAGCAGAGTGACCAGACAGCATAGTAGTAGAAAAAGATGATGGAAAGAAGATCAGAAACACCCTGCATAGTAAAATCCAGAGGACAGCTTCCTCTGAATCATAATACTCACCCTGGCATGCCAACTGTCCCAAGAGCCAGAGACTTGGGGAGTGATTCTGGCCAGCTTGAAGGAAGGAGATGGAGGCCTTTCCCATCGGAGATGAAATGACTTCTCCAGCCACTATTAGCCGCAACAAAGGCCCCAACTGCAAAAGCTGGATTCTTGCTTTCTATAATCCTGTTCAAGCAAAGAAAAAAAAAAAGTGGTTTTTGTTTGTTTGTTTGTTTTTGTTTGTTTGTTTTTAATGAATATCCTGTCAGAGAGAAAATCTTAACTGTCTCTTTCCTCTTTTATTCCTGTTGCCCTTTGATGCAGGAGAAAAAAAACACTTCATGTCAGGACATTTAGTGCATACCCTACTGATGCTCTAGGCTTCTGAAATGGCTACTATCTCTTATCAGCATAGGAAAACTGGGCATGAGGATTCTAAACTCAGCCTGACCCATGACAAACAACTAGCATCAGTCTGGTATGAATTCAGACTAGGCTCCAATGAGCTCAAAGGTAGGAAAGAGGATGCTGGGATTAAGGATGGAAAAGCAAGAAGCTAAATCACAAACAGGCTACAACAAGCAGTTCCCTTTTCAGAAAACCTGCACCTCCTTTAAAAGTTGAAGATCCTGAAGATGGAACCTCTTGTTGTAACAAAATGCTCCTTAGGAACAGATGGAAGGCAGTATCCAATAATAATAATTTCCTCTATGCAAAATGGAAATTCTACTTTCTCAGCCCAACAGGAAGATTAGCTTGGGAAGGAGTAGGTAAGCACCCTTGAAATACTGAAAATATCCCAGCCTTCAGTTTTCCTGCAGAGAACCACAAGAGTCAGAGGCTACAGATGTTCTCAGACAGCTACTTAGAGGCAGCGCAGCAGGATCAAGCAAAGGGAACCATCTGTATAGCTAAATCATTACCACAAGATTATAAAAGGATAGATTTAAGATCAGATAGCCTTTTGGCTACATCTAGAGTTGCATCTTAGGTGACACTGAGATAGTCACAGCTGGAATTGTCAGCACACATGGTCTGGGGCTTGCAATTTCTGCACATCTGATTTTAAAATGTGAAGCTGGCCCTTCATGCCATTTACAAAGGTTGGCAATTTGTGCCTTTCCTTGTAATATTGACTCCAGAAATAACACATAGTTTACACCAGAGGCCTAGATGTTCTCCAAGAACGTAAAAGAGGTTCTTTGAGGAAAAATATATTCCATCCCATTGTAGATAAGGAATACAGTTTGAGCAGTATGTAGACTCATAAAAAAAAAAAAAAAAAAAAAAAAAAAAAAAAAACAGACACACAGACTGCAATGTCCCAGATGTCAGTACATTTCTTTAACGTTTGCCACATGGATGGACAACAAGAACTGAAGATCTTACTTACCTGGCAACCTGTGTGCCTATCATTATGTCTCCTTCCTTCATGTCCCTTTGACTATAAGGTCTGTAACACAGGCAGAGACACAGCTTATTGTAAGCAACTTCCATGATCTTCCAAGTATACTATGAAGTAGTAGCTACTGCCTCACCCAGAAACGGTATAAGCAGTGATGCCAAGCAGACCACAAAGAGCTTGTCAAAGTAACAACAAAATTGGATGATTTCCATGGACACCTACTCAAGCATCCCATCCTGACTGAACACTGAGCTAAAGCGTCCAAGACAGGACAGCGTTAATCTTCCCTGCATGGTCCACCATTACAAAAGTCTGAGACGCCAAATAATTATTTCTGAGACTAGGGTCTACTGGACTTCCTCATAGCTCTGGGTCAAATTTCCCAGTCTTCTTCTCCTTGAATTACTGACTATTAGTACGGGCATATCAGCAATGGACTATTTAGAATATGTATCCTTAAGTACTAGCTTGCTAAAATCTGGGACTCTGGAAATGTGGGACACTCCCAGTATATGTTCTTTTAAGGTTCATTTGTGAGCTCAAGTGAGTTAGCGAGCAACTTAAAAAGTTGGGGAAAAAGAAAACAAGGGGAAGAAGACATACCTCATGTAAGGATCAACACTAAGAAACACTGATTCAAGCAGCAACTCTGAAACAAAAGAAAAAGCAAATTCCTGGGCATCAGCAGTACAATAAGCATAAGTTCCACAAGGCAGTCTTTTAACAAAAGGCTTAGGAATTCCCAGAAGTTCAAAAACCCCATATATCAGCATAAAAAAAACTATCCAAAAGAAGCTACGACATTCGGTAGCTTTGTCTGGATTACCACTGTGCTCTTACAAGACACTTTCAGAAGTGTCTCTGGAAAGTTAGCTTCTCTTCTGTCCTGTTTATCTGCCTCCTCTCTCTGCAGAAGACTCAGTAGGCCAAAACCCCTGAACAAAACACTTAACTTTTTTGACCTATGTATATAAAAAGCCTTCTCAGGATTCATCCAGTAGAGGGTGGTAAGAGACCTTGGCACATATGATATACACCACTTTGCTCCCTTGAACAGAAAGCTCACGTTTTCTAGGTAGCTTAATTCGCGTTAGTTGTTCACCTCCATCTAATAATGCTTTTCATTGCCCATGCTGCAGCAGCCGAGTTAACATAAGCTAGAAATATATTTGGATACAAATATTCCTCCACAGCTCAGAGTAAGCAGGAAGAAAACTGTGTAACATAGGAAAGGCTGCCTCTTTAACATGACTCCACGTCATTTCAATACCTGCAAGCATCATTCTTTTTTCTTAAATGTGTATGAACTCTACAGAACTACACATGCTATAAAACTGCTTTAAAGTATGTGTAAGATAAATCACCTTTCAAACCTTTAACTTGTAAACCTTACTACTAGCACTTTAATGAGTTTTCTTTGACACACCTAAACTGGAGTAAATTTTGTAAAGGACAAACAGTGGGGTGAGGTTCAAAACAGCACGGTGTGGATATGCATGTGAAGCCAAAAATCAAGGTTCATTCTTTTATCAACATCTCCAGCATTAAGTAAGTTATTATAATCCCCACCCTTTTCAAAACATAAACACACAAGTAAAGCCTGTGTATTTTTTTTTCTATTTTTATTCACATTCTCATGCTGTTAAAATGGTGAAAATCGTAGATAAGCATTGTTAAAAAGTAGATTTTGAATGCAGGTCTTCCCTTGTTACTTCTTTAAATGAAAGACCAGCCCCAGTTGACTCCAGCCTTAATGATTCCCAGTTATGGGCTCACTCTCGCTGCAGTGGGAGTCCCCCATGACTATCTCTCAATATAAAAAAAAATCCAAGTAAAATTCTCCTATGAATTCTCCTTCATTCTCCTAAGAAGAAATACGAAGAGAGCTGGGGATGTTCAGCCTGAAGAAGAGAAGGCTCCAAGGAGACCTCATTGTGGCCTTTTAATACTTAATGGGGTCTTATAAAAAGGATGGAGAGGGACCCTTTACTCGGGTAGATAATGATAGAACAGGGGGGAATGGTTTTCAACTAAAAGAGGATAGATTTAGATTTAACATTAGGAAGAAATTTTGCACTGTAAGGGTACTGAGACACTAGCACAGGTTGCCCAGAGAAGCTGTGGATGCCCCATACCTGGAGGTGCCCAAGGCCAGGCTGGATGGGGCCTTGGCCAACCTGACCTAGTGGGAGGTGTCCCTGCCCATGGCAGGGGGTTGGAACTGGCTGATCTTTAAGGTCCCTTCTAACCCAAGACTTCCTATGATTCTATTAAATGATTCTTTGAAAACCTACTGCCAGAGGTTACCATCTTCTCCAGCCTCCTCCAAAGGGTTTTGCAAGGTAAAGCAGATGACAATTTTACAACAGTAAAGCATGTTTGTATATTACTAGAGTTACATCACTGCTGTGGCCAAGGTTCACTTCTCTTTCTCCTTCTAAGTTAAATGAATTCCATTTCCTAACAACAGCTGGTTTTGAGGGTGTATCACTTCAGCAATTTTCTCCAGCAAGGTTTATTTGCAAACAGAGTTGAAAACCTTTGCCATGAGGCACCATGTGTGATTAAGTGCTGTGGGACTTTGAAAGGCATGCCAGAGCCACCACATGCTGGAGCTGAAGAGTTCAGCCTCCTAATTCTGTGTGTATAATCAGATGCCAGCACGTCTCAAAATGCACTAAACCCATCAGTACACATGTCCTTGAGCAATTGCTCTGCTCTGCCAAGGCACATGGCTTGCCACAAGCTGTGCCAAGCCTTTTGGTGAAAATCTGAGCTAGAGAAACATACAGACAGTTCTACAAATGCACAGCCATACGTCAGCAACACAACAACCTCCACGCAACAGCTGATGGCACTCCACTTACCTCCATCCTTTAGGCTTGGCAGCTCTATCTTTTTCAGGTCAAAGTTGCTGGGCTTGGGGAAACCCTCAAAATGCTTCTTCAGCACCCACACCTTGGCAGTCACCATTCTGCAAAACAAACAGCACAGTCAGTGAGCGCCTACCAGAGACATCAAATAGCATCAAGCCACTAGCTGGGGCTGCTTGTGATTCTGGGGAACACAAAAGCCCAAGCTTGGCTGCCTGCTGTTGCACAAGGAGGCTTCTGCTTGCACCCTGCAGCAGCAGTATCTGCCCCAGCACATCTCTGAAAAGCATGCTCACTGTCATGCAGCCTGTCTGGCAGCAAGCGTGGCGTGGGAGGTCAGCCCCAGCAGGAGGCACAGCTACTATGCTAAAGAAAATCCGCTGATTTAAAGAAAAAA